>NW_007727243.1:162017-193724 GCF_000696425.1 Galeopterus variegatus
ACAAATGAACCTAGTCCAGTGCCCTTCCCTTCGTCATCTAGGCAGCTCCCTTTCTACATGAAAAACCCGGTTTAGTGTTGTCTCCTCACTTAATACCTCCCTCCTCTGTGCCCCTACGACCACGTGTATGCTTGTGTGAACAGCTTATCATACCTGACCATAATTGTCTGTGGCCCTGCCTTTGTCCACACTAGCCTGGGAGCTCCTTGAGGACAAGGACTATGTCTAAATTATTAATGCCTGGCCCTTAGTAGGTGCCCAATCAATGTTTGGGGAATGAATGAATGACATGTCCTCTACATTATGAAGCACATTGTTGTCTCCAGAGCTTTAAGACATTCACTTCAATTCAATAAGTGTTTATTGAGCACCTCCTATGTGCCAGACACTAGTCTGGGATGCTTAGGATACACTAACGAATAAAAAAGACGACGTTTCCTACCGCGGTGGAACTAACATCCTAGCAGCAGAAAAAAGGAAATAAAACACAAGCATAACAAGTGAATTATATATTTGTTAGAGGTGATTGAGTGCTAGGGAAAAAGACAAAGTAGAACAGGATAAGGAGACCAGGAGTCTGGAGTGGTAGGGGCTACAAGTTTTAAATACAGAGTTCAAGGTAGGCCCTCACTGAAAGGTGGCATTAGAGCCGAATCTTGAAAAGGTGAGGGTTTGCCAAGCTGATATTGCAAGAAAGAGCTCCAGGCGAAAGGAGCAGCCCGTGCCAAGGCTCCAGGCCTGAGGGTGCTTGGTGGAGGCCAGTAAGGTGGAGGGAAGTGAGAAGGGGCAAAGTCAGTAGGAGAGGAGCCAGACAGGAAAGGCGGCCACAGCTGTAAGGCTTTGGTGCCACTGTGAAGGCCTCAGCTTTCATTCTGAGTAAATCAGGGAATCATCGTAGGGCTCTAGTGAGATTAAAGATAAACTTTAGCAATGAGAGTTCACTGAAATTTACTTATGATACATATATTTTTTTCTTCTTGTCACGTTTCTTACGAAAGCAATCCCACCAACAAAAACTGATAATTTTGTTAAAATAATTCCTTTTTCGGGCCGGACCCGTGGCTCAGACCTGTGGCTCACTCGGGAGAGTGTGGCCCTGGGATGCTGAGGCCGCGGGTTCGGATCTTATATAGGGATGGCCGGTGCCCCCTTACCGGTCACAAAAAAAATCCTTTTTCCTGTGATTATGGATGATCACACCTTTGTCTACATCAACTTTGTTTTCAATCATCTGACTCATTTCCCCTTTTATTGTACTACATTTCTTTCCATCATAAGGTTTCATTTGAAGAGTCATTTCAACTGCTTGAGAAATAGACTGGCTACCTCCACATTACCCATTAATTTATATTTTCACTCCTTTGAGAGGTCCTAAGACTATATGCTGTGTGCTAGTTACTGTCCTGGGTGCAGTAGCCACTGAGGGGAACAAGATCTTGTCACCACTGTTAAGAGGTTCATATTCAATATATAAACTATCAATGATTACAAAGCAACAAGACGAACTCTATGAGGCAGAAGTCTGTGCCTGGCAGCATGGAGGTCTGCCGGGGCACAGTTAACTCTGTGATTTAGGAAAGTGACTTCCTGTGCACTGCCTCTCATCCTCAGTCCACCTTTTAGTCTAGTTGTTGCCATGGCAACCAGCTCCTCACAAGTATCCCCGGACAGCACGGTGCAACTCTCACTTTCTGTAGCAGGGCTTCTAGAATTTATGCATAACCTAGAAAAGCAAGGATGTTAAGATCCCTTGAGGCAACCGATGACCAAAGAGAAGAAGCTGGTGAATAAATGCTCCCCTCTTCCACCCCACAGGAAACAATTCTGAAGGGCTGCTTGAGAAGGGTTACTCAGATCCTCACTTGGTCCCTCTGGGAAGGAGCCCCAGCGGCCCACAGAAGGGAACAATGTAATAATTTGCTCTGATATTGACTTTTTTCTCCTTCACTGTTTCACTCTTTCTAGTCTTCCTCCATAATTCTTGTGTTCTTTTGCCAGATTAATTACTGTCTTTAAGCCCTGTCTCAGGCTATGATCTCCTAGGGAAACCCAAGCTAAGACAGTGATGTTAGACCTGGTTTTGAAAGTTGAGCATGAGTTTTCCAAGAAGAGGGATAAGGAAAGGGCATTTCAGGCAAAGTGAGAAGCATGAGCAGAGGTGAGGAGACATAACCAGTACAAGACATGTCTGGGGATCTGCAGTAATCTGCTATGGTCCAAGCAAGGGGTATATAGAGGGCCAGAAGAGGAGGAGCTTACTGGTGGGAATGTCTCTTGATTGAGAACTACCCATGAGATATATTGAGCCAAGAATATTTTTTAAAATGCTCACCCCATGGGCCGGCCCTGTGGCTCACTCGGGTGAGTGCAGTGCTGGGAGCACCAAGGCCGCGGGTTTGGATCCTATATAGGGATGGCGGGTGTGCTCACTGGCTGAGCGCGGTCCAGACCGGACCGTGCCGAGGGTTGCATCCCCTTACCGGTCAGGAAAAAAAAAAAATGTTCACCCCAAATTTTGTTTGTTTGTTTTTTGTCTCAAAGCTTCTACATTGTTCTTCATCTCTGGGAAATCAGTGGCCCACGGACTGGAAAATAACTTTGAGCTGTGCAATGAAACCAAAATTGAATATTTGGGTGAAAGATCAGATTCAGGAAAATAAAACTGCTCATAGTGTGCATATTATCTGCAGGTGAGTAAAACAAATTTACAACCATCTTACTGTAGCCAAAAGAGGGCGATTGGAACAATTTCAAGGAAGTAAAGTAAATGGAAATGATTTGCATAATGTTGATTATTACTAATTAAAATTATGCAAAATGGCACTGCATTTTCATTAAAAAGTTTATAAGTGTTTTTCTGTAATCGTTCTGTACTTCATTACTTTGTTTACTCATTAGGACTTAAATTTTTCAGGTACAAATACTGTTCCAAGGAGGAGTGGTACTTTTAGGTTTGAAAGGGATTTTCCAACCTCTTTATCTTAGCACTGTCTGTGTTCTGTCTCGTGTAATAACTACCATATTTCATCAAATCTAAACTTCATTGTAATTGATAATAAGTTACTTCATTATTTTATGTGCCACTAAAAAAGAAAAAGCTCTGCCAATTACATTTTAACACAGTGTCAATTACAGGCTGCATTTCGATTTAAGAGATTTGAGAAAAAATGTAACTTAAAGCTGATGCCTACAATTTTATTTCCCCCATCTGATTGTGAGTTCTGAAGGTCAGGGATCTGACTTGTTCACCTTTAACTCCTTCTAATACTTTGTACAATGCCTGATACATACATGACTCACATGTGTTCAACAAATATTTGTTAAATTAAACTGAGCAGATCTCTATCTATTTTTACCCACTTTGACATAGCTCCTAATATCTTACCTTAGATATAGGACATTTCATAGGATGAGAATTTCATCATCCATCTCAAAACCCTACATAGTATAATGAAATAAACCTCCTGATAGTCAGCATCAACAAAAATCTCATATTACAATCTTTTTGTTTATACCAACTCAAGAACTTAAAGTGTGAAAGATTTTCCATGTGTTTTATGTATGTTTGTCTGCATGCCATGGATTGCATTCTATCAATTTTATAAGAAAACCAAGGACCCCTTTCAAGAAATCATTTGTTTAGGTAAATGTGGTAGTAAAAATAATTTTGAAAGTACAGATTCTGTGTTAATTATTCACATGTGAGGGTGTGTTTGGAAGACCACATGCTGTCCCTGACTGTTCTAACCCTATGAAAGGATTTACTTTGGAAGAAAAAATTTGGACATCAAGGAATTATGCATATACGTTTTCTGTGGTTTTCATTTAAGACAGGAAGGGATTTTTCAAGGTTTTCCATGCCTTTATTTGATTTAATTTCATGCTCACTGAAGCCGGTTTCAATCACAGTCACTGACACCCTGAACTTGCTGTGATTTTCCTCTGTTGAGCAGTCCAGATGATATTTGGTAAGATTCTTGGCTTCTAAGCCCCATGTCTTGGAAACAGACCCCACTGCATTAGTGAAGATTCTGGGGCATTCTTACTGATCCGACTAAGCCTTTGAAAATATACTATGACCACTAGGATTTTTCAGCCTTGGTCTGGACCTGGCATAAAAGGAGCTCCGATGCCCGGGGTTCAGTGGTTACACCTCATTAGCCCCAGAGCAGGGGCTCCCTTCCCCCTTCCCTTTCTGCCTCTATATCTCCCCATCCTGGCCTGGCACTGAGACTGTCTGGGCCATGGGAAAGCAGCACAGAGTCATCTGAGGTGCTTCCCCGGAGAGGCTGTAGACATCCACCCACCCTTATACTCCACTGCAGAGATTTCATGTTTATTTCTGTTTTGATCATTCATGGCTTTTTCTAACTTCAGAGCTTAGGTGTGTTCTCAGAATGGAAAAAGTGATGTTTGCTGGAGTGAACAACCAGAGGTGGGTGGAAAGTGAACAGTCTGCAAGTCTGGCTCTGCCATTGCTAGTGGTGTGCCTTTGGAAGGTACTCGTCCTCACTGAGCCCCAGTTTCTCTGTCTGTAGGGGTCGATAAAGATCCCTATCTTAGAAGGCTGTTTGAAAGGATGAAATGATATGAGACAAGATGAAATAAAGTTAATATAAGTGGAAAGGCCTCACCCAGGGTCTGGCACATGGTAGACACTTAGCAAATGTACCTCTTGGGGTGACAATCTTTCTCTGCTGTGATCCTGAGACACTGCGTCTGGTCTTGCAGTTCACTTTATACCTGACAGCATCTGGCCCTGTACACATCCTCCCCTTCTAAATCAGTAGGAAAGACAGATTCTAAACCTACAGAATGATTTAAAAGAAACAAACAACAACTTGGGTCTAACAATTCCTTTTCAGGTTGGGCAAGCAGGAAGTTGTAAAATCACTCAAGAATGGTATGAGGGGAAAAAAACACACTCGTTTCTGCTCCTGACAAACAAAGCAGCTAATGCTTTGCTAGTCTGGTTTTCTCAAATGATCTGCATTTACAAAAGTATCCATGACCCAGAGAGTATCGATGTCAGGAATCTGCCAGTGGGAAAGTGAGAGCAAGCAGCTCTGGAGTTCAAAGGGCCAAGAGCTCAAATGCCTGTTCTGATGTGTGTTTGCATCTGGAGAGAGGCCAAGGCTTGAGTCCCTTTACTGGCCACACTCCAGCCCAGGACTTGGAGCTGAGGAAATCCTGTGTGTGCTTGATTCCTTCCCTTCAAACAACATATGCCAGAAAAATGGTAGACCCCTGCCTGCTACCTCTTCTCTTCTCTCTTTCTTTATTTCCCCTTTGCTTTCTTTCTCCCTTCCTCCATCTTCTGCCTCCCCTCATTTTTGGTAAAATCTGAAGCAGAGTGTCAATTCAGAGGACATAGATTTTTGTCCTGGATCAAGTCACTTCTTTGAAACTTTTTTTTAAAAAACATTCTGAAAATGGGAACAATATTTTTCACTTATTCATGCACTTGTTAACTCATTTATCTATCAACTAACGCCTTTGGATGCAAGTCCCTGAACTGAAGATATGAGATGATTAAAAGATGGTCCTCAAAGTGGAGAATAATGCTTAATCTACAGTGTTCTTTCAAAAATTAATATAATGCAATTAAAAGATTTTGCAAACTAAATAGTACATTATGAAAAGTAAGACATTAACACTGCTGACTCTCCTTTAGTAACTTCTGAATGGCTTAATTTCTGCCATCAAAATATCCCCCTTTAGTGGATCTAGACTGTCAGATTGCAAGATGAATTCCTGTTGGAGCTGGCGAGATGAAGAACATCACATGGCCATTATTTTAGGTATGACATACATTTGACTTCTCTTACAGAGACCTAAAGAGAGATGGCTTAAGTTTGGTAGAAGTGTCTTTCTCACGTAATAAGCCATGCGTTAGCAGGTCAGGGCTAGTGCAGCAGTTCCACCACAGGTCCCTTGCGGGATCCCTCAGGTGTTGTCCTTGTCATGGCCTGAGATGGCTACCAGTGTTACAGCTGAATGTCAGCCAGCAAGACAGAGGTAAGATGCAAAGGGGCATGTCTCTTCACTCTGAGGAGAAGTTGTCCACCTCCTGCTGCTTATGTCCTATGAGCCAAAATCTAGAATCGAGTGACTCCATCTAGCTTCAGGGGAGGCTGGGAAATGACGACTGCCTCCCGGGTGTTCTGTCACACTCCACACCCAATCTGTCAAAATGTGTACAGAATCCAGCCCCTTCTCACCACCTTCACTGCTTTCACCAAGGTCTGCACCACCATCACTCTCCTCTGGATGATGGCAGTGGCCACCTAATTGGCTTCCTTCTTCCACTCTTGTCCTCCCTGAAATCTTTGCTCAACACAGCTTGCAGAATCATTCTTTCAACATGTAGGCCAGATTTTTTAACTCCTCTGCCCAAACCCTCCAACAGCCTGCGAGGCCCTCCAGGCTTGGGCCTTTGCTCTCTTGCTGGTCCTCATGATGGCGGACACCCTCATCTGTGGGGCTTTCTACTGGCCATCCCTTCAACCTGGGAGACCTTCCATCTCAGATATTCACTGGGCTCCATCCCTCACCTCTTTCAAATCTTTGCTCAAATGCCACCTTCTCTTAGAGGTCTACCATGACTGCCATATTTAAAATCGCAAGCCCCGCTCTCCACCTTTCAGCACTCCCAGTCTGCCTTATCTTATCTACTTTTTTTCCCTATCAGGTACATTTTCTAATACACAGTATACTTATTTACTATCTTTACTGTTGTGTGTGTGTGTATGAATGTCTATCTTCCCTTGCCGGAATGACAGCCCCCTACAGTCAAGGATTTTTACCTTTTTCTTCACTGATAGATCCCCAGCACCTAGAACAGTGTCTGGTACATAACAGATAATAGCCATTCGTTCAATATGAGTATAAGATTGAATGAAGAGATGGAGCCAACCCAAGTTTTGATGATATCATTTGAGCACTAGATCCATTGTGCCTAAAGCAAGGCTAATTCTAGACTTTTCAGTTTCATGAGTCAATAAATTCCTTTTTGTTTATTAATTTCATTTAAAAACTAAATCAACTAGAGTTGGGTTTCTGTTATCTGCAAGAAAAGAGCTCTGACTTCCTCAAGGAGCTAATGTAGATTGGGGAGTCATGGAAGACCCCTCAGAGGAAGTAACATTTAAGGTGCTCCTTGAAGAGGGAATAAGAGAACCAGCCAAAGTGAGATGGCAGGTGGGGTGGGGGTGGGGCAGACTGGCAGCGCAGGGAGAATATTCCAGGATGGTAGATGGTGGGAGCCCCAAAGCAGGCAGGAACTGCACGCTGGCCCCTGAGGCTAAAATATAATAAATGAGGAAGTGGAGGTGAGTGGTGTGAGATAAGCCGAGAGGTGGGCCCTTGGATGCACCAGGGAGGATTTCTAACAATATTCTGAGGGCAATGGAAAGCTGTTTATGGGTTTTAAGCAGGGAAGTGACATAATCTAATGTACTTTTGTAAAAGATCACTTTGGGTATTGGATGATTAATGGATTGTGGGGTGTGTGTCTGCCTGTGTTTTGGGGGAACTATTAAGAAAGTAGGGACAGCAGGGCACCAGATGGGAAATGATAGTGTTTGACATAGGTAGTGACAATGGAGAGAAGTAGATAACATCGGGATATATTTTGGAGGTATAATCAACAGGATTTGGTGACAGATTGGCTGTGGGAGTGAGGAAGAAGGAGGAAACAAGAATATCTTCTAGATTTTTGGCCTGAGCAATGCAAGGGCTGCAGGTGCTGTGTGCTTAGATATGGAAGACTAGAGCAGGAGGACACTGAAGAAGCAGCCCCTGGTCAGACGTAGCCTGGCCTGATGCAAGGTGCTTCTTGGCTGAGCATTGGTGATGTTTTGTACCACAGGCACAGATATATCACGATTAAGTTGGACAGGCAATTTGTTGCAGCATATTTAAATTCCTTTTTCACAATGGAAAAGGGAGGACAGCACTCTATTTGTTCTGTTTTTCTCTGCAGACAATTTGGTCATAGTAAATTCTCTCAAAGCATGAACACAGCCACAGCCAAGAGCTACACCATCTGGGATCATGGTGTTGAGGACAGCGATTGCTCCCAGAGGTGTTTTCAAGGAGCAGTTAGAGTACCCCTTGTTGGGGAGGCTCTAGAAGGTAACGTCACATGGGAAACTGGATTAGATGGTCTCTGTGGTCCTCTCAGCCTTGGAGTTCTGTGATTTAACTGTTCAGCCAGTGAGAAGGTGTTCCTAAAAGAAAGCAAGAGCTAGACAGGATGAAGTAGGCCCCTTGGGTGAAACAAATTACTAAGTGGCCTCTAAAAATTCATTCAAGTCCTCAAAATGAAAATTTACTCCTTCAGGGCAACTGGACTTTTGAGCCACCTCAGTACGCTTGTTCTTTCCCCATCAGTATCAAAATGTGAGTACAAAAATGAAGTTTAAAATTTTGCAGTAGCATAACAGTTTTGGAGTGTATATTTGGGATGAGGATAAAGAGGAATATAAAGTTTATTGCTTTTGGCATTTATAAAGTATGAGCTGTAGAGTCAGGCAGACTGAAGTTTGAATACTTACTCTGTCATGTACCAGCTCTGTGATCATTAACAAATGACTTAGCTTCTCTGGGCCTCACTTTTTCTATATGTAAAATACAAGAATTTATAGTTTCTGCCTGTTCACGTTACTGCAAATGACAGGATTTCATTCTTTTAATGGCTGTGTAGTATTTCATTGTGTATGTAAACCACATTTTCTTTATCCATTCGTCTGTTGATGAACACCTAGGTTGATTCGTATTTTTGGCTATTGTGAGTAGAGCTGCAATTAACATGGGGGTGCAGTCCCCCTTTGACACTCTGATTTCCTTTTCTTTTGATATATACCCAGTAGTGGGATTGCTGGATCATGTGGCAATTCCAATTGTAGTCTTTTGAGAAATCTGAATACTGTTTTCTATAATAGCGGTACTAATTTACATTCCCACCAACAGTGTATAAGTGTTCCCTTTTCACATTCTCACCAGAATTTGTTATTTTTTTGTCTTTTTGATAATAGCCATTCTCACTGTGATGAGATGATATCTCATTGTGGTTTTGATTTGCATTTCCCTAACCATTAGTGGTGTTGAGCATTTTTTCATATACCTGTTGGTCATTTGTATATCTTCTTTTGAGAAATGTCTATTTAGCTCATTTGCTCATTTTTTAATTTGATTATTTGTTCTTTTGTTGCTGTTGAGTTGTTTAAGTTTCCTTGTATATTCTGGATATTGTTAATCCCTTGTCGTCTGAGTAATTTGCAAACATTCTCTCCCATTCTACAGGTTACCTCTTTGCTCAGTTGATCATTTCCTTTGCTGTGCAGAAGCTTTTGAGTTGGATATGATCTCATTTGTCTGTCTTTGCTTTTGTTGCCTGTGCTTTTGAGGTCTTATTCACGAAATCTTTGCCTAGATCAATGTCTTAAAGCATTTTCCCTATGATTCTTGATTAGTTTCATAGTTTCCAGTCTTACATAGAAGTGTTTAATTCATTTTGAGTTGTTTTTGTGTATCCTGAGAGATAGGGATCTAGTTTCATTCTTTTGCATATGGATATCCAATTTTCCTAGCACCACTTTTTGAAGAGACTGTCCTTTTCCTTATGCATGTTTTCATCACCTTTGTTGAAAATCAGTTGGCTGCAGATACATGGATTTATATCTGGATTTTCTGTTTGGTTCCATTGGTCTATGTGCCTGTTTTTGTGCCAGTACCATGCTGTTTGACAACTATAGCTTTATATTATATTTTGGGGTCAAGTAGTGTGATGCCTCCTACTTTGTTAATTTCGCTCAGAATTGCTTTGGCTATTCAGGGTCTTTTGTGGTTCCATACAAATTTTTGGATTTTTTTTTCTAGTTTTATGAAGAGTGTCATTGGTATTTTGATAGGGATTGCTCTCAATCTGTAGATCTCTTTGGATAGTGCTAATAACATTTTATTTTTCTGCTGTGTAACAATGCTAGTTCCTGATTATTGTCCCTAGAGCTGCTTGCAAAAGTGATCAGCACCCTATAAATTGGACTTTTTTTCTTGACCTAGATCACCAATGGTTACTCATCCGGGTCTTTTATTCAAGCAGAACCAATCATTGCATTCCAACCCCTTGATCACAGAAACCTAAAGTATGTCGGTGAGAGTCCTTCTCTCTGGGGAAGGAGCCCCTTAGCCTCTTGTGATAAAGCTGCCAGCATGCAGGTGCACCCACAGGATGCCGATCAGGAAGAATAAAGTCATTATGTAGAGATGCTGAGATGAGGAACAGAGAGAGAAGGCACTGATGGGGTTTGAGTTGGTGGCTCCAGTTGTCCCTATGGCCACATGTGTCCCTGTCCTTTCTGTAGTTTGTCCAACAATCCTCACTTCTAGCTTTTTGGTTTAATGCACTTCAGGGAGGATTTCTGAACAGAATTCTGATTTATAACCTACCTAGAGTGTGAATTGCTGTCCCATTTTTCAATAGCATTCAGATCAAATGTCAAATGACCACAACCAGCAGCAAAATGTAAAGTGTGGAGTTGCTTTTTCTATAGATATTTTTCTCTTTGACAGGGTAGAGAGAAAATGGAATTAGACCCATAAAGACCTGTTTTCACATGTTGTTTCTGCTATTTACTGGCTGTGTAACCTTAGGTAGGTTACTTAACCTATAGAGGCCTCAACCTCCTTTCCTGTAAAACAGAAATAATAAGCCCCTTTATAGGGTTGCTGAAGGGATTGACTGTTATCACATATATAGCAATCTCTACTTTAATGTATTTTACTAGAGATTTGTTCTTCATCTTCAGTGATCCTGTTGCCTAAGCCTTGTGAATAAGGTGGTTGAGGGACACCAGATGTGATGGTGGACTCACCCAGGAGCTGAGTCACAAAGGATTTTCAGTTTGCACTTAAACTTGAATGCTCAAAAGAGATGGGTATCAGAAGACAGAGGTGCCTGTGCTGTCTCCCCACAGAACCCTAGGCATTGCCTTGTTGTGTGCTCATTACACAGTATTGCAATTGCTTGCTCAGTTGTCTGCTCTACCAGTAGATGCAGTCCCTGTGAAGGAAGGTCCGGAAAGTATTTTATTTACAGTTATATGCCCAGGACCTAGCACAGGCCCTGGCTCAGACAAGGCTCCTAATAAAGACTCACTGACTGAATGACTGGATGAGCAAATGAATGGATTAATTAAAATCATCAGGAAGAATAGGCAGAACACTGCCATATTTGTCACTTTAACAGAATTTCTATTCTCCTTCTACGTCCCGAGCAGCAAGAATGATTGCAAGTAGTATAACAGTAACTAAAAAACAATTAGTAAATAATGGCCCAACAGACTTCAATAAAGCAGCTGCACATTGTCAGCTTCACAGTGTCTGAGGAAATGACAAGTCATATTTGAGTTGTGTACAGGATGTGAGGGTGGTCTCTGGGACTTTGTTTACCAGCTTGGCTTTGGTGGAGAGTTTTTATCTTGTTCTTTGCAAGAACTGATGTAAGCAATTCATCAAAATTGTCAAGAGAAAACCAGGCAAACTTACTTATCATGATTATAATTACTGTAGCTCATTTGTGCATTTGGGGAAATTAAAGATATTATTAGCAATATGGGCAAGAACTGAATATAAGCAAGTACCGGGAAAGTTAGGAACCTGCCTAATGCCTGCCCATTTACTCTGCTGTATGTCAGAACGCTACGGGAGCTTGGGCTCCCTCTGAGGTGACAGTCCCACCAGTCCCTACTATTGGTTCTGCACCAGTTGAGTCAAAGAGAAGGAGATGACAATATCAAATCTGGACTGAAGAAAGTAGACTCAGCCTGAAGTTACTTACTTACCCACCAAGTCACAGTCAAGATCAGCTGGCAAGCAGCCCTCCTCCAAAATATACCCACTCACCTCACAAAATGGGAAGGAAAGGTGGGCCATGTGGGAACAGCAATCTTGAATACCTTAACTCTGGCCAATACAGGATTGTAGACTAACGGTAGTTAAGCTATTGTCAAACCACCAATCACTAAATAGTAAGGAGTAGAAAGACCAAAGATCATACTCTTTAACAGAATGTTCTGGATATCTACTGCTGCTTAACAAACCATTCCAAAACACAACGGCTAAAAAATACATATATGTATTTATGTTTAAAATACTTATATTAGGCACACACACACAGAATTCTGTTTAGCTAGGTGGTTCCCACTCAGGGTCTTTCACATGGTTATAGTCAGAGACATTGGGAGGCCCTGAAGTCTTCGGAAGACTTTTTCACTCATGTCTGGTGCCTGAGCTGAGATAACTGGTATACCTGGAGACTGACTGGGCATCTCTCCTCTCATTGGTTTCTTTACTTTTCTAGCTTGGGCTACTTCACAGCATGGAGGACTTAGAGTAATCAGATTTCTTACAAGGCAGCTGGCTTCCACCATAGCTAATGTTCCAAAAGGCCCAGACAAAAGCTGCAAGGTTTCTTATGACCTAGATTTGCAAGTCCCAGAACATGATTTCTTCTGTATTCTATTGGTGAAGAAAATCACTAACGCCAGCTCAGATTCAAGAGAGGAGAATTAGACTTCTCTCAATGAGAGGAACAGCAAAAAAATTGTAGCCACCTTTAATTTATTTCATAGAAATTTCCTTATGGAAACATGAGGATTGGTGATAACAGTTAACAATTTTTGAAATACTACATTTCAGGGGTATATTGCGAAAATCATGTTGATTCTCACAAGAATGCAAAAAGGTTAAGGGTTATTATCCCCGTTTTATTAGTAAGAAATCTGAGGCCCAGAGATTAAGTGGCTTGCTGGTCAAGTAGAGTAAAAAAAAAGCAAATCCAGTTAAGTCTGATTCCAAAGTCTTTATTCTTTCTGCTACTTTGCAGTATCATTCATATATTACACATTTCTCATTTTACAGAAGAGAAAACTGAGGTGCCTTAAATGCCTATGAACTAGCGGACTTTGAAAATAATGACAATTTCGTTGGTCCAATATTTGCTCTGGTCCAATATTTAATGAGTTGATGTTGAGCAAAACCCATACTATGCCTTATGAAATGCCCTATTAGGTGGGAAAGGGCTTTCAACCAGGACATCATCAAGGAAGCTTTTCCTAGAACAGATCTCATGAGTGTCTGCCACCTACCACACTGCTGGAGTGTTCCCATTTAGAACCCCAAAGCACTCTCACTCCATCCTAGAATCAAATCCAAAGTCCTTATGTTTAATAAAACTCTACATTAGTAGTTATCAACACTGCAGCACCCATTTTTAATAATAAACATTTTAAATGTCTGCTTTAAAAATTCTGAAATGGATATCATACTGCTGACATGCTAAGCTCAAAAACAACCGTCAAAGAGAAATAACAGGAATATATTTGTAATAAAAACAACATGCATTTTAATAAGTAGATGCTGGAACACATCTGTGTTAGAAGACATACATTATCAGTGATTCTCAAACTATGATGAAGGGCCAGCTTTTATTTATTTTTATTTATTTTTTATTTTTGATCTATGACAGACTGACATTTTTGAAAAATATGATAAAACTGCTGTGCTAAAGTGAAATTGCTATAAAGTTTCCTAAAAGTTTACTCACTTTCTGTAGGTAATTTGCAGAGGACTGGAACAGTGTGTAGACAAGCTCTGGTCTTGGATCCCACTCTGAGTAGCATTGCATTAGATCAATTAATGTTCACAACAACCCTAGCAGGTAGGTATTATTTGGTGTCTCCATATTATAAGTGAGGCACTGTGAGGTTAAATAATTTGCCCAAAGCTCAAGTTCAGACCCAGGCATTTTGGCACAGTGCCAATGCCAGACTCCACAGACCTGTCTGTTACAGGTACAGAATAAGATTTAGTACCCCTGAGGCTTGCAAAATCTGTTGGAAGAAACAGACTGAAATTTAGGGACAAGGCTATCACTCGACTAAAATTGTCCTAGGCTCCAAAATCCCCCAGCACTCAGCTTTTCAGGAATTCTCTTATTTTATTTCAATATGAATAGCACAAATCTTGGAACCATCCAAGATTTCTGCCTCTTAACCAGTTCTTCATTGTGCCTCTTAACCAGTCCAAGCTTTGAAAAGGCCTGGGGGACAGGAGAAATGACACTCTGCATTACCAAGTTCAACATCTTTTCAAGCAAGATTTG
The DNA here is from genome assembly GCF_000696425.1 of Galeopterus variegatus. NCBI lineage: Eukaryota > Metazoa > Chordata > Mammalia > Dermoptera > Cynocephalidae > Galeopterus > Galeopterus variegatus. The sequence continues at coordinate 176,185 of NW_007727243.1, forward strand.
TGCCTCTTCCGAAGGAGCGTGGAGAGGACATGATGAGAAGTTAATTGGTGCATCTGTTCTCATGTCTGCTCATAAGCAGCCTGTGATCACAAACAACTCATTCACGGGCATCGCCAATCTATCCCCAAGAGGTACCACCCCCACACCATTTGTGGACTGTGCACTCTGGAGTGTGAATCACCTCCTAGGATGAGTGACTGTTGACTCATGGCTTCAGAGAGCTTCCTATTGAGCCAGCAATTGCCCTAAAGCCTTGGAAAAAGGACAAAACAACTGTTGAAGGAAATGAACACCATCCTTTTATCAACTGTGAGATTATTGTAGCTAGAAATGGGCCTCGCTTCCCATGAGCAATAGCATCCAAGTTTCTGCAGTCTCCCAAGGCTCAGACCTACCGCAGCTGGATGGGGCAGCTTCCTGAGTTTTTCCAGCAGTGGTACTCAGGGGCTCTGAGAGCTAATTTCTTAGGAGTGATGTTTATTGAGCACTTACTATATGCTAGGCACTATATGAAATGATCCACACATACTATTTCATTTTATTCTCAAAATGAACATATGAGGTAGATGCTATCACGATTAATCATTTTACAACTGATTTAAACTGATGCATACAGTGATTAAGAACTTATCAAAAGTCAGAGGGCTAGAAAGTAGAAGAGCCAAGGTAGTTCTGCTCCAGAGTGCTTGCTCTCAAGTGCTGAGTCTTAGTGAACACTGGGCATCAGGCAGGGGCCTCATAAATCCACAGGAGCATTCTTCTACCTTTATTGGACACCAGCTTCGACCTCAGTCCTGCCCTACAGTGCACAGATTGTGATGCAAGGAGTGTGTATGATGTCACATCTGGTCTAAGGCCCTTGACCTTTCATCATCAAGGAAATACTGCACGAAAAGCACCTCACATAAGCCTGGTCTGTGGTAGACACCCAATGTATGTTACTCACCTATCCTCCCACAAACACCCATGAAAAACTCAAGGAAGGTATAGTTGTGTGAAGGAGATAGACGCGTAACAAACATGTACAAAGTAATCAGAATTCTAATGGAAGCATGCTAGGTGTCAGGATGGTGCAAATGAAAATTGCAATGAAATGTGACAGCACTTTCATTTTTAGAACTCTTAAGAATGCTAGGCACCATTTAAAAAAATTGTCTTTTCTAATTTAGCACTACTAATTCTATGAATCTTATCACTTTGACAACTGAATAGGTGAAGACATTCTGTATATGTAGAATTCTTCACATTCTATGAAAGGTAAAGTTTTCTGAGGCATGATTATAGACACTGTTTACTGATCATCTACTGTATGCCAGGTTTGTTTGTATATGCATTTATACACACACATACATACATATACTTGTATACACACACACACACACATACACACACACAAGAGGTTGTCAAAAGTTCATGGAAAGATTTGTATTATTTTTCCATTCAAATTTTCCATGAACTTTTAAAGTACCTTTGTGTATAATATATTAATATAATCTATATTGGGGTCTCACAATGGGCATTATTATTTATAAGTTACACTGAGGAAGCAGAAAAAAAGTTTAGGGAACTTGCCTAAGGACTCAAAATTATTTTTTAGTGAGGGATGGTCTTGTTGATGCTGAGTTTGCAATGTAAAGGCTGAATTGTGTATAAGCAAGTTTGATATCACCTTGAACTTTGTTTCAAAGAGCCTATAATTTCCACAGGAAATTAAGTACAGTTTATTTCATTTAGGCCTCCAGATGTGTAGTGACAAAAGTACAATTCAAGAATGTCTGGGTTCCTTTTGGAAAACAGGCCTGTATAGGTGTGTCTCTGTTGCTTATAACAAAGTACCTGGAACTGGGTGATTTATAAGAAAACAAAATTTATTGCTTACAGTTTCAGAGGCTGGGAAGTCCAAAGTCCGAGCCTCTGGGAACATATATGGTGAGGGTCTTCTTTGGTGGTCACTTTACAACGATGCACAGGTCTCACATGGCAGAAAACGGCAGAGCAGAGAGAGAGAGAAACTCACATGCTCTCCTTTTAAAGCCCTCAGAACCACATCCCTGACCACCATTATTAATCCATTCACTATGGCGTGGTGCTACAATCTAATCACCTCTTCAAGGCCCCACCTTTCAATTACCATAGTAACATTTCCCACATTCAACAGTTATAGTGGGAATTAAGCTTCTAATATATGAACTTTGGTGGACACAATTCAATCAATCCACAGCATTCCACCTCTGCCCCCAGAGTCCATGTCCTTCTCACAGGTAAATACATTCATTCCATCCCCAGAGTCTTAACTTGTTTCAACTCAAAAGGTCCAAAGTTCAAAGTTCCATCTGTCAACTCAAAACAAGTTATCTACTTCCAAAATACAATAGTGGGACAAACATAGGGTACACATTCCCATTCAAAAGGAGAGAAATAGGCCAAAAGAAAGGTGTAACAGGTCCCAAACAAGTCCAAAACTCAGCAGGACAGGCATTCAGTCTCAAAGCTGGCAAATCTTGTACCCTGATTCCACGTTCGACCTCCTCTGCATGCTGGTACATGGGTTGGTCCCCAAGTCCTCAGGCAGCTCTGTTCCTATGGCTTTCCTAGTCTCACGTGATGCTTCAGCTCTCACAGGCTGGCATTGCACACTGGTAGGTTTACAAGTCTGGGGTCTCTGTGGCAGTCCTACTGCTGTGGCTCTAGTAGATGTAGTGCTGTTGGGGTTTCTCTGCTGCAGCTCCCACCCCTTGTTTCCACTTGGCATTGCTCTAGTGAAGGCTCTGTGTGGTGACTCCACTCCTGAGATAGATCTCTCCCTGGGTCCCCAGGCTTTTCCATATATTCTTTGAAGTTGAGTGGGGGCTCCCTAGGCTCCACAGCTCTGGCATTCTGCAAGCCTGCAGACCTAACACTGTGTGGACACTGCCAAAGCCTCCAGTCTGTATTTTCCAAAGCAGTGGGTCTAGTCACACCTGGGGCCTGTTTAGCCCTGGCTGGAACAGCTGAAGTAGTTGAGGTGCTGGTGTGGGAAGCAGCATCTTGAGGTGGCCCTGAGACACCAAGCCCTTAGAGGGTGCCTCAGACCTGTTCCCTGAGACCATTCTGTCTCCTTAGGCCTCTGGGCCTGTAATAGAAGTGTTGGTCACAGAGGCTTCTGCAATGCCTTCAGGGCCTTTTCTCCCTTCTCTTGATAATCACTTTCTTTTATACTAATCTTCTTAGAAAATGGTTACTGAGCTGCACCATTGTATTTTTCTCCTGAAAATGTTCTCTGCTTCTGTCCCACATGGACAGGCTGCACATTTTCCAAATCTTTATGCTCTGTTTCCCTTTCAATTATAAATTCTGGCTTTACATCATGCCTTTGCCACCACAACTCAGCGTAGGCTGTCACAAGTAGCCATGTGACTTCCTGAATGTTTTGCTGCTTAGAAATTTCTTCCGCCACATACTCTGGGTCAGCACTTTGAAGTTCCACATTCCATAAAACTTTTGGGCATGAACAGAATGCAGCCAAGTTCCTTGCCAGTTCATAGCAAGAGTGATCTTTGCCCCGGTTTCCAATAAGCTCCTTTTCATTCAATCTGAGATCTTCTCAGAATGGCCTTTACTGTCCATATTTCTATCAGCATTCTGCACCACAATATAACCAGGCTTTAAGAAGTTCCAAACTTTCCCTGGTTTTCTTGACTCTGTGCACTTTTACATTTACGTATTTGCTTTCTTCACTAAACTCTTGGTTTCTTAAGAGCAGGGACCACATCTTGTTTGGTTTTGTACTTCCAGAGCCTAACTTAGTACCGAACACACGGTTTTTACTCAAGAAGGTGGGAGGGGGGAATTAGGGTCAGGCCCCTTTCACTGCACTACGGCACCAGAATTCCATAAGAACAAAGTCAATTAATCCAGAAAAGATAGGAAAGAAGATTGCTTTTGCAGGTTAGAGAGCATGCACGTGCACACACACACACATGCACACACACACGTGTGTGATGCTTCCTTTATAGAAATTGACCAGCAGTATGATGACTGATTAATTTTCTAATTAAGTAATTAACCAAATGTCTCATTTGCTCAGTCAACAGAGTGATTAGAGAGAGGTGTGGTGGGACAGAGAAGAGGGACCTTGGAGAGGTGACAGAGAGGTCTCAAAGAGCAGATGACATTTGAGCTTGATCTTAAAGGATGAGCAAGTGAGTTTTGGTGGGTGGTGGGCCACAAGTATTCCAGAAAGGGTGACAGCATGGGCCATGTAAACAGACTTTGGCTCATTCAGTAAAACACAAGTGGTTAGGTATATAGTGTGTATGGCGTAATGTAGTGTGTGTGTGTGTGTGTGTGTGTGTGTGTGTGTGTGTGTGTGTGTGTGGTAGAGGGGGCTTGATAGGGAATGAAGAGGCACAGCAAACATTTTTATACACAAATATTTTCTCACATTTCAGATAGTCATAGAATGTTTTAGATCTGGGCACTATTTATAATATCAAAAATCGGAAATGGCTAATGATAGGAGAATGGAAAAGTAAACTATGATATATTTACTCAGTACAATATTATACAATAATAATAAAATTATATAATTAAATATATGCTTATAACAAAAAGCTTATAATAACTTTAAAGACATATTTCTTTTGAATAATCCCAAGTGAAACAGCTGGATTTGGTGTGACCATATGTACTTAAAAAAATAAAATCCTGGGCCGACCCTGTGGCTCACTCGGGAGAGTGCAGCACTGGGAGCGCAGCGGCGCTGGGAGTGTGGGGATCCTATATAGGGATGGCCGGTGCGCTCACTGGCTGAGCGCAGTGTGGGCGACTCCACACCAAGGGTTGCAATCCCCTTACCGATCACAAAAAAAAGAAAAAAAAAATTCCCCTCTGATGTGGTTCCTGGAACCCTCATCACCTTTTCTAGGTAACATCCAATATGTCGATGTTCCCATTAAAATCTGGAGTTCAGGAATCTGTACAACGGCCCTAGCACAATTGTGTGGATAGTGCACAATTCACAGCAAGCATGACTTCCCTCTTTTAACAACCCATTTTTATGATGCAGCTCAAGATCTTAATAGCTATTGACAAAATCACTAATAGGCAAAAAATCTGGATTGTATTTTTAGAGTTTGGGGCCACTGTTACCAATCCCAGAAGCACTGTGATGTACACTGCCCAAAGGCACAGGATAAAGAGTCAGAAGACCTGGGCTCCAAATGTCGTGATGGTAATAGGTAACACTGGGTACCAGGCTCTCTCTGGGACAAGCATCATGCTAAATGCCTCATACGTGTATTCTTTTTTTTTTTTTAATTTATTTTTTTAATTTTTTTTTTTGTCCTTTTTTTTGAGACCGGCCGCACCGCGCTCAGCCAGTGAGTGCTGTGAGTGCACCGGTCATCCCTATATAGGATCCGAACCCGCGGCGGGAGCGCTCCGCCGCACTCGCCACGGGCTCGGCCCCTTATGTAATTCTTGTTGCAAATATAGATCGTTTTTATCCATGTCTTACAAATAGGGACGTTGAGAATAGAGAGGCAAAGCAACTTGCCTAAACTTGTTTCTATTATTTAATTGCCAAGAAATTTTGGCCTGGTCAATCCGACACTCTGGGCTTCATTTTCTTCATGTGTCAGATGGAGATAATAATACCCACCTCGGAGAGTTAATGGGAAGATTTAATAAAAGAATGCAGTGAAAATAACTGTTAAAACCTATAAACTTGCAGTACATTATTATAAAGGCTCTAATTTTCCAGAACACAGTCTAAAGACCTAGACTCCAATTTCCTCTCCTTGTCTGCCCATTCCAGGTTGCTGTCAGTTGATGTAACAAATGTTTTCTTCCTTTCTCTAATCCTGGACTTTTTTATAGATTAAGAGTAATTACTCCCAAATGGATACATGAAAGCCCAATTTCTGCCTAACATACATCAAACCATCCATAAATATGCATTTCAATTTTATTTATTATTCTTAATTAAATCTACTTCAAGTGAAAACAAACAAATCCACTCTTTCCAGGTATTAAATTATCTCAGTGCCAAAGGCGTCTTCCTGTGTCACTCTTCCAGCAGAGGGCACTGTTTCTCTACAAAGCAGGTGATCATTATTTTTCAAAATGGGATCATCAGATCTTGGAGAGGAGTACACTTTCCCAGGGAACCCAGAAATAAATGCGTACCACGGTACTAGGAATTAATAATAAGGACAATACCATTTGGGTTTACTTTCTGAAGAGAATTTTCAATTAGTGCAGAAATGCCGATTTTTGTATTTTGCATTATTGGGTCACGTATTTTCTCATTTAGAAATCACAGAATGTGAGAGTTAGGGCCTTATTATATACAGTTTAGTCTACAGACAACAAAGAAGCAGCCTGTAGACCAAATTCAATCCACATTCGTGTTTTGTTTATCCCTGCACAAGTTTATTATCAGATGAACAGATTAATCAGGAGATTGCACTTAAAATATAGATTTTTTAAACATTTCTTCAAAAACAAATCAGAAGCTCTCACAATGCTGAGCCCACATGCCTCCATGGAGACAATTGGATGGAATTCAATAAATTCCAACCCTTTCGGACAGGGCACATGCTAGCTAGTTCCCCACAGACCCCATGCAGCCTGTCCTTCGTCTACCTGAACTTAAAGCTCTTGAGTTGATGACCCCGCAGATTCTGGTTCAACCTCTTCATGTTACAGATGAGGAGACTGGAGGCCAGAAATAGAACAGGTCTTGCTCAAGGTTATATTACAAGTGAGATTCTGACACTGGGCTATATCCCAGGCCTCTCAATTCATAGAGTCATGGTCCTTTCCCACCCTGTGGTTTCTCAAAAATGGAGATTGGTCCTGACTCCTGCCCTTGCCTCAGTCAGAAAGCTTCGGTCCTTTCCTTTTCTCTCCCAGGAGGCTGGTGTTCTCAGGCAGGTGGGAGAGCTGTGGGCAGGTCCCAGGGTAAGCTGCAAGGAGAGGTTTTGGAAGGCAGAAAGAGAGAGGACAGGAGGGAAGCATGGGGAAAGGGGCTTCCACTAATCCTTCTAGGACCCTGCTCATGGCTACTCCTGCTTCCCAGGCCCGGTTTTGCTTCCGCGACTCCTGATTTCTTTGGCTGATGGATGGAACACGGAGTCAGAGAGACTTAATTCCTTAAAATTTCTGGGCTTTAGTTTTCTCATCTGTGAAATGGGAACACTGTTATTCTGTAAAGGTTGTGTGAAAATTATCTGCTCTAAGAGTAAAGCATCTGTGATTTATTCACTTGTTGACTGCCTGCTAGACGAAAGCATTGGGGGCATATCTCTACCTGGGACAAGGAGTGTCCTCAGTAAATGATAGCAATTATTGGCGAGAAAAAGGAAGAGACAGGCTCCTTGTTACCCTGTTAGACTCTAGGCCTTTGGCCTCAACCTCTCCATATTCCGACAGCTCTCCCAAACCAGTGGTTCTGATCTTGGCAGCACATTAAAATATCCTGGGGAGCTTTAAAAAATCTCGTTGGATCTATTCATCAGTGCTGTTTAAAGTGACTCATGTAACTCCACTGTGCAGCCCAGGTGAGAACCACCATCCTAAGCCCTCTCTCTGTCCTGCCATGGCCCCAGCCTCTCGCTTACCTAAGAACCACCTTGGCAGCACTCTTCCTTTCCTGCAGCCTCACCCCTGCCCCTGGACTCTGGACATACTAAGGAAACCCTTCTGAGCCTCGGTTTTCTTATCAGGAAAATAAGGTGTAGGGGAGACAACCGGTAGCCTACCTAGCACCCATTACCTCCCTTTTCCTTCCAAGCAGAAGGCAGGTTTTAGGAGTTGACCATCTCCAGGGGTGGATCTGGTTGGCCCAAGGGATATGCAGTCGCTCCCCTTTTGCCAGTGACTGGTTTTGGAATGAGACTGTGGACCTAACACTGTTAAATAAGATGTGGGAAGAGGAGTCTAGGAAAACTTTTCTTGCTCCTGAGAAGGAACAAGAAGGTCACTGTGAGGTATCTGGATTTAACACTTAGAGCTGCTGCTGCCTCCTTGTGACCAGCCTGAGGACGAAGGCAACACAGGGGCATGACACATAAGGGTGCATGTTGGTTAACTGGAGTTTGCAGAAGATTAAAATCACAAGGTTGATGGGTAGAAGAAACTAACATTTACCGAGTCCTATCATGTGCCAGCCCCTCTATTAAGTACAGTATGATGTATGCCAGCTCACGTAATTCTGACAAACATAGTCTGGCATTATAAAGCAATCAGCCTGTGGAGTTAGACTCTGTTGATTTTAATTGTAGCTCCAACATTTGGGCAAATGCTTTAATCTCTCTAAACTTCAGTTTTCTCATCTGTGAAATAGGAATAATTGAATCTACGTATCATGGGGTTTTAGAAGAATTAAATGAAATAATGTGCATAAATAATCTAGCATATCATTAGGACTCAACAAAAACCAGGTGTTACTCTTTTTTTATCAACTCTGTAAGGCAGGTTATTATTATTATTGTTGTTGTTTATCATCATCCACTTTTTACATAAGAATTAAATGAGAATCACAAAACCCAAGTGGACTTGCCTAAGATCCCATAGTGTGTAAGTGGCAGAACTGGGGTTAAAATGGAAGAATTCTTACCTGTAATCTTCTACTTGTGCTTGTTCTTTCCTCTCCTACTTACCATACTCAGTTGAGGAAATTCTAACATCCTCCTGCAGCCAGTAGTGCACGGAGAAACAAACACAACACTGGTTTGCACAAACACAGGTTTGCAAGCAAGCCAAGTGAAAAGGAGAAGCTGATTATGAGGCATGGGTTTGCATGACCACACGGCTGTGACAGGTGAGGAACCCCTTTCAACAGGATGTGTGTTAGACCATAGACTCTCAGGTCCTGAATAACCATCAGAGATCATACAACCCAACCCCGTCCCATGCTGGAATTTGTACTTGCCTATCCCTTGAGATGGGGGGTTTCTAACTTTCTGATGGTTAAAAAGCTCTGCCATTTGTTGAGATGACATTTGCCTTCCATGAACTTCCACCCATTGGTTGTATTGTAGCCTGCAGGGAAAGAGAGAGCAACTCTCACTCCTCTGCTGCATGGCAGGCAGCCCTTTGGAAGCATGGTGAGCACAGCTCACTTCCCCCAAATCTGCTTCTCACCTCCAAGCTACTGCCTCTCACAGCTTTCGCAACTGATTCTCAAACAATACAGTCTCCAGTTCCACCACATCCTGACCCCTCTTTCGATATTGAGAAACAAAAGTGAAATCAATACTTACGGAAGGATTTTCTAGCCCTGACTGCAGTTCTCCAATGCACTGAGTGGTCACTTTGAGACATTATCAATTGTATGTAAATTATACCTAAAAATCGTTGTAGGGAAGAACTGTTGCCTCCTCACGTGGTAGGCACCTGTCGTTCTTGTCTGTCCAACATCCATTCCATTTCCTTTGAGACTAAGATTAAAACTCCCTTGGGTGAATGACCAAGTTCCCTCAGATACAGGCTGGCTGGGACAGTTAGCAAGGTGCCCTACTCTTCCCTAGCCATGGGCAGAAACATGGCCCTCACTAGGCTGACAAAATCTTTTCTTCCTAACGGGACTGGAGTTAGGGTGGGTGGTTTGAGCTCAGTGGTTGTCGCAGGGGCTCCTGAACGTGCCTGCACGTAGTTCCTGTGGGACACCTAGATCAGCTTGTTTCCTTTTCCTGTCTTTATAAGCCTGGCTCCCAGCTTTCCTTTTGACCTTGTGAATTTCCCCACATTTTCCCGACGAATTCCTTTCTGTTATGTATTAGCCAGATGCAATTTCTGTTGCTTGCAGCTAAAGACCCCTGATTTATTTAGTAACAGAATGAAGGGACAGATAACATTATGTAATAGTAATAAAATAGTCTCAAAACATAGGTTAAAAAAAGTAAATATGGAATTTACTTTAATCTCTATTATATTTATTGTATATGTTATATATATTTTATGTTATATATGTATGATGAATACTTTTATTTTAATAATGTTTTTGAAAATTAACTTTTTATTATAAGATAGCATGTGCTTATTAGAGAAAACTTAGAAAATACAGAAAGTCATATATTATATATTACATATGTAAAATTATTACTTGACTGCCAAAAGAGTGAGTCTATGCCCAGGGCAGAATTTACGCCATTCCACACTAGGCTGGCTCCTTGGTTACTTTTTGGTCTGTTTTTATTTCATTGGGAATACGGGCCAGTGCTTACTTTCACGGCCAAATTAATTAATGAGAAAATCCTCAGACTTAACCATTTATCACTTCCAAACACCCACTTTTGATGAGTCAGTTGCCATTTGAACAATATAGGATAATTTTCAATTTAATTAAAACAGGACAACAATATGGTCCATTTCTGACTCATGTAAGTCCAAGGGATTCTGACTTCATCAATCTTTAGTCCACCACTCTCAGACAGGGAAAGGATATTAATCATGTTTCTCCAGTGGGAGAGGAACGGGACTCAGAGAGGGTGAGTGGTTTGTCAGTCACAGAGACTGGGGTAATTGGGACTGTATATGTTTCCAGCTTGGAAACTTTCTCAAAAGCATATTTTTTTTTTTGCCACTAGACAATCAATCGGTCATATTTATAGATTTAGTGGATACCTAGTATGTGAGCACTTAGGGGATGTGAGATATGAACATCTGGTTGCCATCCCCCAACAGTCCAAGTAGCACAGAGAGACAGACCTGTTAGGAAATAAAGAAGCACAGAGATAATATTGTGGTGTTCTTTAAGTATAAAAAAACTGCTGTTTTGTTCTCAGAACACAGTATAAAATTGAGTTTCTAGCATTTGTGCCTTTTCTCTGCTCTGCAGATACTTGTTAGAATATGCTGTGCACAGGCACTTTCATGTACATCTCCTCTTTTCCTGCCCACAACCACCCAGTGAGAGCCCCTGTCATCTTCACCATACAGATGAGGGTGTGGAGGTCACCTAGCAGGTAACCCTCTCCCTTCTCTCTCTGCACGCTCTTCCTGTGTCCACTTGTGTGCCACTGTGGTCTTATCAACACTGTGCTCGTGTGTCCTACGTCTCTCTCTTACTTAGCCCAACTCTCTCCCTCTCCTGAACGTGACAGTCATAACCAAGTGACACCAGGCAGCTCCACCTAGATTTCCTGAAGGCATATGAAACTCAGTATGCCTTAGACCAAAGCCATTTCTTTTCCTCCCCAAACCTATTTCTCTTCTTTTGTTTCTAATCCTGGCAAATAGTGCCACCCACTGACACCCTATCCTGAGTCATCCTGGTGCCTTCCTCTCTGTCACTCGGCTGTCATTTCTACTTCCCCTTCTTTCCATCTACACGACTGTGGTCCACGCTCTCACCCTTTATCTGCTGCTTACTGCAGCAGCCTATCTCTTCTCCAGTATCCACCTCTTTCCAATCCATCCTCCATGCTACAGACAAAGGGATCATCTATGAATGCAAATGTGATCATGCTATCCACCTGGTTTAAAACCATTTAATGGCTCCCAGTGCCCTGTGTACAAAAATCAAACTCTTACTCGTGACTTATAAAGCCCCTTAGGATCTGTTTTCAGTCTACCTCTCACTATCTTGCTTTTGTTGTTTTTGGTTTTTTTCTTTATCAAGAAGATTTTCACTTTTTTTTTTTTATCATCTAACAAACTCTTGTTCATCTGTCAAGATCCAACTCAGGTGCTATATACTGAAGGATTCCTTCCCTGACCCCCAAGATGAGAAAATTTGGGGAAGGAGGGGAGTGAGGGCAGGTATTTGCTTCCCCGACATCTTCCTTGTATGGCCACCCTGGTCTAGCTGTGACCTTCAACTGTCAGTCACTACCCCTCTCAGGGTGATCTTCTTGACACTACTCTTCCCTTCCAGGTTTCTGTAGCCAACTCCTTCCCATATTCTTTTTAACTTAGGGTTGTTAACCGCCCCACTGCTGCTACCCTGGGTTCCTGCACAGCCCCTGGGAGTCACCTACGTCCCAACCACATCCTCACAAACACTCCCTTTGTGTTTGTAAATAGACTCTCTTTGAATTATCCTTAATTTGGGTGTCCCATCTATTTTCTATCAGGACTCTGTCTGATCACCAGTGTTTTACAAATAGGATCACATTTTCCTTTGTTATCATTCCAAAGCTGCATAATCTCAATTCCTCACTGATCTTTCATTGGCCTTGATTTGTAATTCTTTAGCTTAAAGTTGGGAGCAAAACACCTTTCCTATTTGCCAAGAGAGTAAAAAAACTATAAAAATTGACTACTTTTATTTCCAGGATGTAGATCTTATTATAAGAACCATAAAAAAAAACTATTTGCATGTCCATTTCTCCATTAGACTGTGGGTGCCTTGAGGGCAGGTACTGGGTCTTCTTCACTATTTATACCCAGAGCCCAGCCCTGTGCCTGACATACAGTAGACACCCAGTAAACATTCAACTAATAAACAAATCACTAGTAAGCCTTAAAAATTATTTGTAGAATAAATGTATGGATGAATGAATGAATGAGGAACGAGTTGATGCCCCACATCTGAAAGTCTTATTGACTGCAGTTGTTAACAAGCAAGCCACTTATTTCTTTTGCTACCATGCCAGGATACTGGAGTGTTATTGTGGCAGATTTGGGAATTTCCTGAAAGGAGTTAAAAATATCTTTCCTACCCAAAGCACCTTTGGAACACATACTTGGAGAAAGAACAGTAGGAAAACCACGAACCAAGCTCTCACTCCCATCGTCTCCCTAACCTCCCTCATCCCACCCCTTCAGATTTGACAGCTCTGTAGGAAACCAATTTGCTGTTAATCACAAGGGAGTTTTATTTGCTCTGTTGGAAGAATTGAAAAGCAGTCATTTTTTATTAGTGCCACAGCTGGTTCTTCCATCATGGAAGAAATACAATTATGCACCTTCCTATGGCTGAATGTAGACAGCTACGACCTGGTTCCTCATTCCGGTAGGAAGCAGGCCTTTATAATGAGCAGGGGAGAAGAATTGCACCCAAACCTCATTTGTAAAGGAAACAAATCTTAGTTCCCGGAATGGCTTCGCCACTGTTACCGTAGGAAAAAAAAAGGCTTTTTATTGTTTTGGTTACGTCTAGGCTACGATAGTTTTAGAGGCAGAGCCGAAGACAGTCATTATGGTGTAGTGAAAAGAGTGTAGGCTTTGGCGTGAGGTCAGCCTGGGTTCAAATCCCAGCTCTACTTCTTATCAGCTCTGGATAGGGGGCATGTTAGTTTTTCTGAGGCTTCATTTTCTTATTTGTAAATTGGAACTGGTAATAAAACAGCTTCCCAGAGTGGTAGTGAGGATTAGGGATTCAGTTCCTACACGTGGCATACAGCACGTCTTGTGACATGGTCTGCCCGTGCCTACCTCTGCAGCTTCATCTCTCACCCCTTAGAGCTGGCATTTCTGTGACAGCCCAAGGAAACTACTAACAGTTCCCCAGAACTTGCCGTACGTTCCCATGCCCCTCTGACTTTGTACAAGGTGGCCCCTCTGCCTGAATCGTACATCCTCCTCTCTTCTTTTGTTCATCTGGCAAATGGCTTTTCTTTAAAGTGACAGTTCCTCTATGAAGACTTCCCCTTGGCTCCTTTCCTATGCAGGAACAGTCACCCCTCTCTGTTTCCCTCACCCTTTGGACATACCCCACTATAGGAGGTGGCCGCTCATCACAGTGGCCTTGTCTGCTTTTGTGTCTATTCCAGGCATCAGTCTGTGAGCTCCTTAAAGAGTAGAAACCATGTACTTGCACTTCTGTGTGCCTTGTGCTGGCACAGTACCAGGCAGAATTGGTGGTCAGTAAATGATTTACTGAATGAATGAATGAAGACTTAGGCAAAGCACCTATTGCCCTGCATGAATGTTGCAGGTACTGTTGGTTGGTTAAGTTAAACTGTTCTTAATCCTTCCCCTTGCAAATTCTCACCATAGAGGAACCCCAGCTCTTAGGGAGTTCGGAGAGCCTTGTTACGTAGTTTTGGCCACTGAGACATTGGAAGAAGTCTCTTGAGGGGGTGCTTGTGTTTCTCTTCCTTGTCCTCAGACATTATATCTTGGTATATTATATCTTGGATCTTGGTACAAAGTATTCAACTTTAAAGGCTGATTTTACCTCCAGCCTCATCCCTTGATACTATGAGAAAAGTATGGCCTTTGGAGTCAGACAAACAAGGGTTTGAATTTAATCTCCATCACTTTTTTCCCACAAGAGATGATGTGGTACAATGGTTAAGAATACAGACCTGGGAGCCAGACTGCCTGGGCTCAAGTGCTGGCTCCACTTTGAAGTTGTCTGACATTGGCCAAATAAGCTAATCTTCCAGTGTCTTAACATCTTCATCTGTAAAATCAGGTTAGTACCTACCTGATAGGGTTAAGTAGGCTAATGAGTATAAAGCACTCAGAAAAGAGTTAACACATAGTTAGGGCTCTATTAGTGTCAGCACTATTTTTATTAATAATACTAGTTGTGTGACCACAGACAATTTTATATGCTCATTGAGATTTGGTTTGCACATCTATAAAATGGGGGGTTGGAAATTCCTTCCTTGCAGGACTGTGATGAGGATGTAAATTCATGTATGCGAAGCACCGGGTGATAGTACCTGACATGGGGCCACAGCTGTGCAAAGAGGGAAGAAAGACCGTGACAAACTTTGGGACCTGCTATATCTGAGAATGTCTGGACCAGACTGTGCTTTTGCCTTCCCTCCTCGTTTACCCTCCTCCCCTCCTACCACGACAGAGGACAGGCCCCTCCTCCTGGTCAAGGCCAGTTCCCCTGAGCTCTGGACCCTTCCCTTCCTGTCTCCTTAGGGACCTTGTGGTATTGACTCAGGTCCTATCCCTTCAGCCTTTTCCTCTCTACTTGCTTCTTCCAAAAAGCATTTAAATAGCCTTCTGTCTCTTCCACCTTAGAACAAACAACACCCCTCAAAAACTATCAGCTTTAATCCCAATTTTTTCTGAGTTCCATTCTTTCTCTTTCCATCTTTCACAGCCAAACTCCTTGCAGTTCTTATCTGCACAACCTGTTTCTACTTCCTCACCTCCTACTCATTCCTCCTCATGGTTCAGCCTTTAAAAAGTGGGTTGAATACTTGGAGTCTGGAAGAAGCAAGGTAAGAAGAGTACGGGTTGCTCATCCTGTAAGGGGCCCTAGAGAGAAGGTGTAGCCGGGAGATGATAGAGTCCCCAACAGAGACACTCTGGTGAACCAAGAATGGAGCTTCCCCAGCTCTTTTTGGCCTTCATCACCTCATGTGCAATCCAGGCTCATGGCATATTGGGCAAAATCCACAGTTCTTTAGCCTCATGACACATATGCATGTAGTCCCCCCCCAAACTATAAGCCTTTTTTGCCTGGCAGCACCTGACTTCTAAGCCTAGCTCAGCCAGAGCCAATCCCTCTATGCCCTTCTAATCGATAGCCTTCCTTGCAGTAAGAAGGGGCCCATGGCTTCCGTGAGGCCCAAGTAATTCAAGAGAAGAAGGTTGAGAAGGTAAAACACATATGCAGATGCAAGTTTAAAATTTCTTCCTGTATTTCTCCTTTCTCCTGTTTCACAATCATCCACAATGATAACAGACCAAGGGAACCTGTGAAATGCCATACCCAGAAGGTTGTAGGTAGTTTGTGAGGCAAACACTACAAATCTCTGCCATATCCAAGAGCTCATTTGATTTTCTTAAATATATGAGGTAATGGCCCTTGCCAACCCCATTTACAAAGAGACCAAGGGTCAGAGAGCATCAGGGTCAGCAGCATCTACCATTTCCAGGATCTACCATGTGCCAGGCATTGACCTGGCTGAGCACTTTGAAGACATTGTCTCATTTAATCCTCCCAGTGTTACATGCAGGAGTTATTGCCCCTTTCTTTTGCAGATAAAGAGCATAGGATTTCATACCAGAAAAGGCTGGCTCTGCTACTCACTGATTAGATGGGTGACCTTCTTATGTTCTCTGGGCTTCAGTTTACCATCTATAAAATATCAGGGTAGATTGAATAGGCTGCAAGGTACATTCCAACTGAACTCTCTTTGACCTAGTAATTGCTAAGCATCTCCTCATATCTCCCAACTGTTAGTGTCAGCTCTCTATATGGGAGTAACAGAAAACAAGTTATTTAAGTTTTAGGAGTGGAAATAAAGTGGGTGGAGAAGAACTGAATGGTCTGTAACTTCCACTCTGTTCCCTTTTCACTAGGTTGCTCTTAGTAAGCCTTTTAGAACACTTTCCAGATTCTTCTAAATTTTACAACGTGGAATATTGGAATCAGATAGAAGACCCAGATCCAGTATCTGTTGTGGCATTTACTGATATGGGACCTTGATGTTCATCGTTTCTGAACCTCAGTTCACTCATCTATAAAAGTGGGTGCCCACAGAGTTGTTGAGAAGATTAAGCAGGAAAGCGTATGTGTAACTGTCTGACACATAGTAGGTGCTTAATAAGTAGTAACTATTCTCTGTTTTTTAAAAATTGTGCTTAATCCATTGTGCAATAAAATGATCCATTGAAGACCCCAGGAAATGTTTACAGGTTTCAAATTTAGGATTTGCAAGTATTGCAGAGTAGCTAGCCCTTCTCACTGCTACCTGCACTCCCATTCAAATGCATTCATACCTCCTTGTGGGCGTCCAGTCTTCTAATGTACTGCACGCTTGCACAAGCAAGCTCAGTGAAGGTGGGTGGAATTGGGGTGTGTTTTCAGCAACAAGTGAGAGGGAGGAGCTGAGCAGTGGTTCTGAGTAAGAGGCTCGAGAAGTGACAGCAGAGGGGGAGTGATGCTGCAACAATAATATTAGAGTGCACAGAATAATTCACAGCTGCCAGGTCACGCAACTTGCAAACTGCTTGAGAACAGTTAGCTCTTCCACGCTGTTGCTAAGAGATGGGGGAGGTGGGGAGATACTCACCCCTCTAATGAAAGGGAGGGGGAAACACGAACAGGACGAACTTTAGATTTTGGAAATGATTCCATGGACTCCAATTCTCTGAATGCTAGTGACTTTGAAGACATTTCACACGTAAGAGAAGTATGCGTTAAGTCCCTCCGGTGTGCCAGGCATAGCTCTAGGCCCTGGTGAGACAGTTGTGGACAAAGTCCTTGCCCTCATAGGGCTTCTGTTGGATTCAGTCTTTTCATTTGATAGTTGAGAGACTGATTGAGGTCCTGAGGTGGGAGTCAACTGCATAAAGTCTTGAGGCGACCTACTGGAAAAACTGATCTTACAATCTGGGCCTCCTAAATCCCAGATCAGGACTTTTTCCATATACTACATTTTACAAAACAGATTTATCTGCAGCAAATTTCTAATGTTAGCTGAGAATTTAGCACCTCAGTTAGAAATAAAGGTCCTCACTCTGGAGATTACTGGAAACAAGTTCAAAAAATGATGTTTCTTTAATTTCAAGTGTCCCACTAAGAAATTTTGTATTTATTCAGAGTCCCTGTCTTGCAGTATTACACCTAGTTGAATGAGACTGTAGAGTATGAAATGGGGCAAAAAAAAAAAAAAAAAAAAAAAAAAAAAAAA
>NW_007727243.1:194713-201696 GCF_000696425.1 Galeopterus variegatus
AAAAAAAAAAAAAAAAAAAAAAAAAAAAAAACCAGGGGGAAGATTTGGATATCTTATAACTGCTGGAAATGAGCACATGGAAGTCCAGAAATCTGGGTCCAGAGCCAGTTTCTGCCCCTCCTTACCTGTGATTCTCACCTCTCTGGGCCTCAGTTTTCCCACCCATAAAATGAGGGATTGGATTAGAATGATCTCAGAATTCTTCTCCAACTCCAAATTCTATAATAAATCACCCCAAAATGACATGCAGTAGAAAATGTGTGAGGGACCTAAGATGGAACTCCAGAAAGTGGCCATGGTTCGTGGATGGAGCCCTGAGTGTAATTACACCTTCCTCTGTGCTCCCACAGTCTTGGGGTAGGATGCTGCTGTGGCACGTGTCCCATCGTGCCTATTGAGCAGTATCCATATCTCCCAAAATGTTTGTGCTCCTGGAGGGCAAGGACTGTGTCCTACCCACCTCTGCATCTCTCACCAGTACCTAGCAATGTACCTGGCAATGGTGGGCATTTCATATGGGTTTGTAGAGGTGCCCTTAATTGAGAAGAGGCAGGTTTGGAAGTGATGCCCAAAAAAGCTGCTGAAAAGAAGTGCTATGATAGAAACTTGAACTTAGGTCAAGCCAGTAAGTAACAGGCTGAAGTTCAAACCCAGGATTGCCTGACTCCTGAGCCTGTATTGTTCACCTGTATACTATCCTTACATTCATTCACTCTTTTATTCAAAATGGTAATGTCAATGTCACTTGATGGTAAGTAAGTGTGCAAGTTCTGGAGTCAGGCTGCCTAGGTTCAAATCCCTACTCTGCCACTTGATAGCTGTGTAAATTTCAGCAGATATTTAAACATTTGGTTGCTTGTTTTCATTGCTGTTTTTAATCTCAATTTCCTTATCTGTAAGGCAGGGGTAATAGTAGTACTACCCTCCAAGGATTGTTGCAGGAAAATATTTGAGATAATGCATATAAAGCATATAACATAATAAAATAAGTGCTCACTAAATGCTAAATGTTGTTGCTGCTGATGTTATTGTTGCTGGCAGCAGCAGTGGCAGCAGCAGTAGTAGTAGTACTAGCAGCAGTAGCAGTACTAGTAGCATTTGCACTACACTGGGCTAGGGGCTCAAGCATAAGCAGACATAAACTTTGACTTCGTGGAGTTTACTGCCTATATTGCTACAATTCATTAGAGACCAGAGATGGGTCTCTGACTCACAAACTGACCAGTAGAGAGAGATCAGAGCAGTCTAGGTGAGTATAATGCTGTGTATTAACCCAATCAGAGGAAATGAAATGAAAGCCGGAAAGGAGGGAGATATAGCAACATTGCCTGACTATAATATATTAGGTGCCAAGGGGGAAATTTTTTTAATGTACTGATAAGATCTTCAGTCTATCTCCATATCTATGAAGAAAGTCAGGTTTTACAACAAAAATTGGATTTTTACAATATACTGCCAAACTCTCAACCATTATAATAAAGCCATATCAGAGGTGGAAGGGGTCCTTACTGATCAATAAATCCACTGTTTTACGGATGAACAACTGCAGGCCAAAGAGTTCTCATGACCACTGAGATATCACAAACCTGGTTGTTGGTGGAATCAGATCTAGATCCATCACAGTATAGCCTAGAGTAGCAGCACGTGAGCTCTTCCTTCAAGCATTTGGTGAGATGCTCCGCCCATTTCAAAGCTGAGGAAAAGTAGGCACAGACCACGCATAGATAGGAGAGGACATGACGCACATGAATCTCAGCTAATTCTTACTTGTTCCTCAAAGCTGGCTCCATTGCCTCCTCCTCTGCAATTTTTTTCCTGGTCGTTCAGGGCAGAGTCAATTGTTCTAATTTCTATGCTCCTGTTGCTGTAACTTTTTCTCCCTGTGGCACCCACCAATTTCACGGCAGTGTGACCATTCGTGGAGGCCTTTCTTTCCCACCAGACCGTGACTACTTTGATGGCAGGGACTGTGTTTTATTTATCTCTCTGCCCTAGTACCTGGCACTGAGCCATGAGCAGATGTTTATAGAGAAGGAATAAATGAAGAATGATCGAATGAGAAAACTATACTTTTTCAGGGACAAAAGAACCTCCCCTGACAAACTTAAAGTGATCCCAGAGTTAAGCATCAAGGCTAAGGAGGTTCTTATTGACTTGTTCAAGGTGACACAGTTAGAAAGCTGCAAAGCTAGGCCTTCTCTCTCTCTCTCTCCTTTTTTTCATTCAACAATCCACAAGAACGTCTGGCTGTAAGCCGGGGCGTTGCACACAGATGGCTTTCAATAAAAATTTATCAGAACAAAACAAATTTAAAAATAGCTAAATGCATGGACTTTGGAATCTGACAGATGTGGGTTCAAACCTCACTGGGCTAATGACTATCAGAGTGATCTGTGGCAACTCAACCTCCTTGAAGCTCAGTTTCCTTATGCGTAAAGTGAAAGCGATAACACCTCCAACACCTCCCTCGCAGGCTGTTTCTGTGGGGTCATTTGAAGGTTTACGGTTAACCTAAATTAGAGGTAGGATGGGAGTTTCTAACACACCAAATCTCTCATTATCCTGCTTGATTTGTTGCTTTGGAGCAATGGGTTCTTTTCCTTCTTTATCTCATTTGAAATGCCATTTTTGGCTTAGATAATAAATGGGCTTCTGTATGTACAGTGTGCATTCTCCACCAGGCCTACTGCTATGCACTGTCCAGCTTACTGAAGTAGACCAGGCCCATTCATTACCCAAATCAGTTTGTGCTGGTTTATGTTTTTGCCTTTTCTGCTGCTACAGCCTGACCTAAGGCTGGGTCCTTGTGGCTCTCTGAGACACAGTTGCTACTGCCAGCACACAGACCTTTCTTGGGACTGGCATGAACTTCAGCCAACAGAGCCTGCACAGAGATGCACGGAAAAGGCTTCCAGTGCAAGTTCGCTGTGAGTCACAGACAACCACGGATGCATTGGGTAGAGAGCTGGCAGATGCCATCGGCAGATGCCCTTTGGCAACTCTGGCCTGTTCTGTGGCCTGGAGAAGAGCCCAGAGTTATGGGTCCTGAGAGGCAACACCTCTACTTTCTGGAAAGAAAGCTGCAGTGCTGTGGGCTTCACCATGTGCACAGTGGCTGCATCCAGACCTGCACGCCCCTCTCATTACTCAGCGGAAGTGAACTTTGAACACTTCACACAGGAAGATGACTCGCTCCTACAACAACATGCAGAAAGCCTTTCCAAGGAAATGATTTGAAGGGTTTAAATATTCTATTTCTTAGTCTGCTTTTCCTCTGTCAAATCCCTCAGCCTGAATGGGAGCCTTTTTCTGCAGATAGATCTGGTTGTTGCATCCCTGGAATACCTTTGTGGAATTTTAATTATCCTTATGCCAGTTGAAATACTTCATCCTCAGCTTCACTCCCTTTCTGCTCCTCCTATACTGCTGTAAAGAGAACGGGCTTGTCATAGCAATGGGAAAGAACACATTGAGCATGTTGCTTTCACAATTGGAAATGAACAAACATAATAAAACAGTGACGGCTGACATTTGTCATGGGTCAGGCTTGAATACAAGGCATTGTGGGTCTCTAGCATGCTTGAATGAGCAGGAGGATGAAACTAGAAGAAGGCAGGGTGGAACCCAACTGCCCGACCCCACTCAAGTCAGTTTAGAAGCAGAGCAGCTTAGGAAAACCAACGTAGCAGCCAAGAGGATGGGCTAGTCTGGTTCTCCTTCTCAAAGGAAGATGTCTGGATTGGGAACCCTGCTTGCATCATCTGGAACCAAGTAGGGATCTGTCACCTTTTGGGAAGATCTGTCCATCTACATCAGGTGTCCCACCAGCAAGGACAGACTCTGGAACGCAGCCCCCAGGAAAAGAAACTGAGAAGAATTGGGCATGGGTCCAGGCCACCAGCTGAAGGACTGGGCACAACAATAGGCTCTGGGCTCAGGAAAGAGACACTTAGGCAGAAACTAGTCCCATGGGATTGAGGGAAGCAGCATGGTATCATGGGGAGAACATGACTTTGGACTAGGAGAGATGCAGATTTTAATCCCAGCTTTGGTACCTACTAGCTCTGTGATCGTGGTTAGGTCACCTTACTTCTCGGGGTCCATTTGCAAAATAATTCCTAGAGAGGCAGCATAGTGACCAAGATCATAGTCAGATGGACTGGGATGGAAGATGCTGGTTCATCATTTATGAACCATAAGCTACTTAACTTCTGTACTTACCTTCTGTATGCCTCTTTCACCATCCGTAAAAGGAGATGAGTACTTTTCTCATAGTTCTGATGTTAGGATTAGTGATGAACCATAAGCTACTTAACTTCTGTACTTACCTTCTGTATGACTCTTTCACCATCCGTAAAAGGAGATGAGTACTTTTCTCATAGTTCTGATGTTAGGATTAGTTGAAAGATTGCAAGCAGAATACCTAGCATAAGGCCCAGATCACAAAAAGCACTCCATAAGTGGTAGCTATATTTGGTCCTGGATGTTGGGTCCTGTCTGGGTGGCAATGAAGGCATGGGAAATATGTGTTTGGGGCGTGGTGGCAGTTCACGGGATGCCCCAGAGTCTCCCATAGTTGTCTAGTCAGCTTGATCTTGGTGTCATGCACTAGGCTGTGTACGATTTGAGCCTGGCTCAGCCACCAGATTCTAGGTCTGAGAACATCTTTAAAGCCCCACTGGATGGGCTGAAGAGGTGAATGAGGTGACTTTGAGGTGAACTTTTCTGGAGAAGTTTGCCTCACGGACTGGGGCCTTCCAGCTGGGGCAGGCAGGACTGAGGCTGACAGCTTTACAGTTCAGAGTGTTTTCCTGAGCATGTTCTCATGTTCAGCGCCCTGAACTTGGGCAGGACTGCAAGGCCATTCTCAACCCGTGTCACTGCAATGCTGTGGTATCTGCCCCCAGCCCAGTAGCAAGCGAGGACCTGCTCTATGCTCAATACCTGGAGGAAGCTAACAGTGTTGACCCTACTCTTACCCTTCCATGGGTTGTAATAATAATCCTAGGGATGTAATAATAATAGATGCTATTTACTGAACACTAACTATGGGTGCTAACTGCTCTGCACATGCAATCTTATATTTGCCACAGAAAAACAATGTAAATAGGATTTGTGGTGTCCATTTTGTTGATTAAGAAAGGAAGGTTTAGCAAGGTTGTCCAAGGATACACAGCTAGAGGCAGAGCTGGGATTTAAGTCCCCTTAGGAGCACGCTCTTTATTTCTAATGCCATGTCATTTCCCTTCCTGCACTGGTTTATTATGCAGTTAGCTTAAGCCTAAGTATAAACAACCAATTATTAATTGTGTGCAATAGAATTCTGGTATGATTTTCCTATCCTTCTTCCACTAAGCAACTGATGAAACCCTTAGTGGTTAGATGTGACTAATGGATGATTTGAATTTCTACCTCGATAATTACATAAAAACGTTAACGACCAGGGTAGATACAGGATGAGTCGTACTCCTTCCTAAATGACTCTGAATCTAGGACTCATTCCCTTGCTCTTTTTCCCTTTTTTGGGTGGGGGGCAGGGGGACAGTTGCTCATGTTCTTTGTCGATATTTCTATTGAGTTATGAGAACTTTATATATTAAGGTATTCAGTCCTATTTATTTGTCATATATGTTTGAAATATTTTCCTCCAGTTTGGCAATGGTCTATTGACTGAATATATAGTATTTGGGGGAACATACAATAGTTTTGTGTTATTTTTAGGAAAGCTTTCCCATTCAAGAGAAAAAGTAAATTATTTATGCATCCAAATCTTATGGATTTTTCACTTTATTCTCTTCCATTGAATTGTTGGTCTAATATTTCCTAATTTCAAATTGTTGCAATATTTATAGCTTCATAATTTGAGTTAATATCTGTCCTTTTCCAGCTATTCCCTGGCTTCTTTTATGTGTTTTTTTAAATGTCTTTAAAAAATTATACAAATGCTACTCCTTATTGCAGAAAAAAGAATAACAGATAAGTATAAAAAGAAAACAAAAGAAAAATGAATAATAATTCCATCCAAATGTTAGTGATATTAATTTTTTCACACACCACAAATTTTTTCTAACAAAAACCAGATCATGCTATACTAGCAAATATCTTAACCTGAAATTAGTTTCCCATTGTCTAATCAGTATGCCCATTGCCTTACAGGCTATATTTTATTTAACCATTATGTTATTGTTGAGTATGCAAGATATTTCTAATTTACATTCAAGCTATTTATGCTTATTTCTTCCTGGGTGTGAATGAATCCTCTGCACATTTCTCTAGCAAGCTGATCAACATCTTGTCTAAGATATTCATTAAAAGCACCTTGGCATTGGATTTGTGAGGTCCACCACATCAGCTTACCAATATCTCCTGCTCAAAGATTCCTTCCCCTTCAAAAGTGCCATTCAGACTTGATCTGGGTGTAAGGGAAAATTTCACTGTGGAAGAAGTCATCATTGTGGTTAAGAGCATAAGCTTTGGAATTAGACAGAACTGTGTAAATTTGGCCTTAACTCCAAGCCTGTTTCCTCATCTGTTTTCACCAATAGCTACTTATAGGGTTCTGGTGGGGATTAAGTGTGGTTATACTTGTAAAATCCTTCATGTTATGCCCAGCACATAAATGTTCAACAAATAATAACTAAACAAACATTGTGCACCCTCCCACTACTCAGACACAGCTACCCCTGGTGGGGATTAAGTGTGGTTATACTTGTAAAATCCTTCATGTTATGCCCAGCACATAAACGTTCAACAAATAATAACTAAACAAACATTGTGCACCCTCCCACTACTCAGACACAGCTACCCTCCCTCACCCTTACATACTCTGCTGCTTGACAGTCTGGGGATGGGGATGCTGAAGACTGAGCTATGTTTGAGGGAGCCAAGCTTTGCAACATATGGTCTCAGGACTAGGGGCATCTGCATCACCTGATGTAGTGAATTGAATTATGTCCCCCCAAAACTCATTGAAGCTTGAATTG
>NW_007727243.1:202123-206437 GCF_000696425.1 Galeopterus variegatus
AGTAGTGAATGGATTAAAAATGGTGGTCAGGGGTGTGGTTCTGAGTGCTTTAAAAGGAGAGGAGAGTCTGTCACTCTCTCTCTTTGCTCTCTCTGCTTACACCATCTTGCAATGTGAGACCCCTGCATCACTGTCATCACCACCAGATGGACTTTGGACTTCCCAGCCTCAGAAACTGTAAGCAATAAATGTCATTTTTCTTTATAAATCACCCGGTTGCAGGTATTCTGTTATAGAAACAAAAACGGACTAAGACACCTTAGAATCTCAGAATCTGCAGAATCTCTAGCCCCATCCCAGACCTATTCAATCAGAACCTGCATTTTAAAAAGGTCCCCAGGTGATCTTCATGCACAGTAAAGACTGAGAAGGTACTGGTCTAGGTACTCAGGGAGCTGGTGGTGGTTGTGTGTGGAGGGTGGGGGTCTGGGAACAAATGACATCTGTAATCCAGAATTCTCTTTAGCAGTTGCATTCTTCTTGTCTCAAACCCATCTCTCAGTGGCAGTGTGCTCTTCACAAAGCTCCCATGGCCTTTACCACCATGGTGTGGTGGGAGAAGCTCCATCTTTAGAGTCAGACAGACTTGGGTTTCAACCCCACCTGTGTTAGATGGAGGACTTAGTATTAGCTGGGAGGCCTTGGGACAAATCATTGCAACTTTCTGACCCATCTCCTCACCTGTGAAATATGGATAACACACATTTATTGAGATGTTATTAGAGATAACTAGTGATAAAGAAGCCTAGTACATTCTAGGGGTACAATGAGTAAGTAGTTCAACTCCAAAGAGCTGAGTTTGGATCTCAACTCCCCAACTCATTTGGCCAGTCGCTCCCTGTAAAGCTACACAACTATGCCAGTTGTCAGATTGAGGCAATAGCTATGCTAACTGTAAGGTTAGGCATTTCATAACTAAAGCCAAAACATTCCATTATTTTAGTTATATTAAGTTTACATTTGCATTGTCAGGGTTAGGGCTCAGACCCTTCAAACCCATTGTACTGACTGAGTCACCAGACCCCTCACACGCAGATCCACAGGCTAGGTAATTGGGAAAGGTCCCGGGAGCCATTAGCAGATGACATGAGCTCAGTCCTCAGCAGCAGCAGCAGCTGCTTACAGCAGCCTCCAGCAGCAGTGGTGGTGGCCTCTCAGAGGGTCCTGGGGGCCCTGGGAGCAACAGCTTGCAGCAACAGACTCCAGCAGCAGTAGCGGCCTCCCCGTGGCCTCCCTGGGGGCATCCTGGGGGTGGGGGGCCATGATTCAGAGCCACTCATCCTTTATACTTAAGTCATAACCCAGGACACCTGGGTACACATGCGCAATTACATTAGACAACAACCAAGGAACACCCGGATGTATGTGCCTGTTTACATCAAATGCTCGGCAAGATTCTGAACATCTGAGAAGCCCTGACCATTTTCCTTCACTTTCCCTACACTCCGTTTGCCCAGACTTAAGTTTCATCATCTACAGAACTGTGTTTAGACCAAATAACCTCTGAGGCCTTTACCTCCTTTAAAACTCTGTATCTCAAAGACATACTTCAGTACGAATATTCAAATCCAAGTGGTAACTCATGGTTAGAAAAGAGTCGAGACCCCCATCTGCCTGTCAAATTATCTAAACTGCCTGTAAGGATATAGGAAAAAACAAATTCAGTTTCTCCTACTATATTCTAACAAGACAACATATCCGTGACCCCAGATTTGGGGGGGTTCTCCACTAACAACTAATTGCGCATATGATTCTCCAGAAGACACCAGCTGGGTGTCCTCTAAATCAATTCAGTTCTGATAATATCTACCTGGAGATAGTGTCAGATCCCATAGGTTGAAGGCTCAGTCCCATGAGACTGCCCCCCACTTCAGGTGCCAGTCCCAGGTATATGTTGTGGCCTGCACTTCTGACCAACCCAATAGGGGTTCCCATGACATCTCCTTGGGTTTGATTAATTTGAGAAAGGGGCTCACAGAACTCACTTTACATATGTTTACCAATTTGTTATAAAGAATATTACAGAGGATACAGATGAACAGCCAGATAGAAGAGATTCACAGAGCGAGGTATGGGAGAAGGGGCAAGGAGCGTCCATGCCCTCTCTGGGCATGCCACCCTCCAGGAACCTCCACATGTTCAACTATCTGGAAGCCCATCTGAACTCTGTCCTTTTTGTTTTTCTGTGGAGGCTTAATTATGTAGGGAAGATTAATTACATCATTGGCCATTGGTGATCAACTCAACCTTCATTCAGCTCCTCTCTCCTTCCTGCAGGTTGGAGGATATGCCTGAAAGTCTCAACCCTTTAATCAGGCCTTGGTCTTCCTAGTGACCAGCCCCCATCCTGAAGTTATCTAGGGGCCTCAGCCACCAGTCATCTCATTAGCACATAAAAGACACTTACACTCTGGAGATTCGGAGGGTTTTAGGAGCTGTCTGTCAGGAATCAGGGAGAAAGACCACATATATATTTCACAATATCATACTGTCTCTCAATCAGGAGATGTGAAAAAGAGGGATGGATTTTTTATGTGTCAACCA
Source organism: Galeopterus variegatus (assembly GCF_000696425.1). NCBI lineage: Eukaryota > Metazoa > Chordata > Mammalia > Dermoptera > Cynocephalidae > Galeopterus > Galeopterus variegatus. Next base: position 204,668 of record NW_007727243.1, read on the forward strand.
ATGTTTTCGATTTGGTGGAAATGAGAGACTCAAGGAAAGTGTTGACAGTTATTAAACTGAGTTTCTGTATAATAAGGGCATATGTGTAGGTGATATATGGTAGGTACTGAGCCCTCCAAAAATGGATTTTGGACTTCTGGAAGGTTTGGGGCACATATCTGGTACTGGAAATTCTCTGATTTGAATTAGAAAGCTGTCAAAACCATCTGAAAATGCTTGATTGGGAGAAGGGAAATAAAAACATGGCTTTTCACAATAGAGTCTTAATTATTGACATATAATTAATTTAAAGTAACTGAAAGTAGCCTAGACACTTCTGATCAAGATGGTGGAATAGACAGTACCCAGTGTCACCCTCTCCCACTATCAACCAATTTACAACTATGAAAAAGCAACTCTCCCAAGCTGGGGCCACTAGAACTCTGGGGAAGAGGAAGAGAGACCTATAGAGTTCATGTAGTCAGGAGAAGCCACTATGAGAGAAAGAAAGGACTGCTTTGACAGTTTTGAGCCCTGACCACTTCAAGACTGGGCCTGGTGAGCACACGGAGCAAAAACTGGCAAAAGCTGCTGCTGTGACCTTCACATGAAGTTGCTTGGAGGCTGCAGGGGAGAAGAGGGCCTTGGTGAACCCCAGGCCAGCAAGACCAATAACAGGGTTCCTGTGGACACACATAGGACTAAGGGGCCACAGACAACTGAAAAAAGGAGCCACTCAGAAGTTGGTGAGTCATTGTAAGGGACTGGTGCATGGCCTATCCCATGGGAAGTGTTTGGAATGTGGGGGGTAGGGGTGATAGGCCCACTGGGGGCACACTGGAGCACAGCAGGGGCAGCTGATCTGCCAATCAGCATAGGCCCACTCAGGAGAGACTGGCCAGGAATATAGAACTGCAGGGGTTGCAGTTTGTTGAAAAGACTCAGGCCCAGACCAGAGTTTCCATACAACCCAGGTGTATCAGACCTCACAAGACCCAGGAGTGCTTACGAGGTCAACAATTAAAACCTGAGCTGCACAAAAAGCCTTCCCCAAGGAATCAGCAGCAAAGCAGCAATTTAGGTCAACCACAGTGCTCAAGTGATGGTCCTCACAGGAAGTTCCCCCATTTTAGAAGTCAGCAAAGGACAACAAATTAGTTCCAGTGCAGAGTTCAAGCGGTGGGAGTAGCAATAATTGAACATAGAACTGAAAGAAAATGCAAAAAATCTGCGGATCAAAGACAAAGTTCTGATATTAACCAGCAAAGGTTTAACATCACCAAGAACACCTATAAAACCTAGAAGGATCAGAAGCCCTCCAGGGTCCCAAGCTGGGCTGGGGGGTCTTGGGCCTCACCTACATCCTCCCAACATCTGCATCCAGCCCAATGACAACCACCAGGCCACCACTGGAAGCACCCTGGGCTCCTGAGCCAGGATGGGGGTGCTGAGGGCCTCAGCCATGTCCTCTTGACATCTGCATCGCATCCAGCCCAGTGACAACCACCAGGCAGCCATGGGAAGCACCCCAGGCTCCCAAGCTGGGGCGATGGGGGGGCAAAGGCCTCAGCCAAACCCCCTTGACCTCTGCATCCAGCCCAGTGACAACCACAGAGCTGCTGCCAGAAGCACCCTGGGTTCCTGAGCCGGGGTGGTGGGGGACAGAGGGCCTCAGCCAGGCCCCCCTGATGTCCACATCTGGCCCAGGCATGGCTATGCTGGAAGCCCCCGGGGTTTCCTGCTAGAATAAGGGGGGGGGTGCCATGAGCCTCAACCATGCTCCCTCTTCCT
>NW_007727243.1:207135-208922 GCF_000696425.1 Galeopterus variegatus
GGGGGGGGGTGCCATGAGCCTCAACCATGCTCCCTCTTCCTCCTTCCTCCTCCTCCCACCTTATCCCCTTCTCATTTCCCCTCTTCCCCTCCCCACAATTGCTCTGCAACAATATCTTAGAATGTAAAAAATAATAATAGTAAATTAATTAAATTTTTTAAAAAGTAGCCTAAGTAATCCTTTCCCCTTAACATTTTAAAAGGAAATATAGGTCTCAGAAAAGTCAGAAATACACTCAAACTCAGTCTGTACTCCTGAGAGAGAGAAAGAGCTCATTTAATTATAATTTATCATCTATTTGTGCATTCATTCATTCCTTCCTTCATTCATTCACCTAATCTTGACTGAACACCTACTATAAGATAGACACTGTACTAGATGTTGGGGGATGGAGAGTCAGAGTAGAAATAAAGATAGATAAGACAATTACAGTGTGCTCTAAGAGATAAGGCATATACCTAAATAATGCAAGATAAAAAGTATCATCAGATAGGAAAGCATGAAACGCTTTGAACATTAGGGGACAGGGAGATTATTTCTGGAGACTGGTATACATTAGAAATGGCTGCCTAGCAGATGCAGCACCTAATCAGGACCTCGAATGACTGGATTTTATCCACTGATTCAATAAATATTTGCTAAGAACCAGTTAACCACAATGCTTTCTGAAAGGTGCGTTCAGAGTTGGCTAGTTATGAGAGAGCTATTTGTCAACTGCTACTTTTCTATGATTTGCTCTTCTTCCCTTTTTTTTTTTTTTTTTTTACTTTTTCAGTTTGGCAGTGTTAAATTTGCAGGTCACTTAGGGGATTGTCAAAAGTGGCTTCTGTGAGATATGGATTTCTCCAAGCCAGACAAACCTGCATTCATTCAGCACATATTTGTCAGGTACAGACTATGTGCCAGATGCTCTGGTAGGAGTGGGAAGTACAGTGATGAGCCCGGGCACCATCTCATGCAATTTACAGCCTGGGTGGAGAGACAGGCAGTATCAATGACCTCACACATACACGTAGAGGTGGAACTCTGTTGAATGCTGCAAAGGGAAGAAGGCCCTTGTCACTGAGGGACTTATAAGGGAGTTAGCCATGTCAGAGGGATAAGGGAGGGCCTTGCTGAGGCTAGACCCTTGATACTCTAGAAGGGTGAATAAGAATCAATAGGCAAAGAAGAAAGGACCAGTGTTCTAGGTAGAGGGAATAGCATGTACATGGGCTGCTGTCCAGAGGTGCTGCAAAGAAGAGAGCAGAAAGGAAAGTGATGCAAGGTGCAGCTGGAGACGTAGGTATCTGATAGTACAGGAGGCCCAGTCAAAGAGCTTTGTTTTATCCAAGAATCATGAGAAACCACTGAAGATTTTAAGCAGAAAAGGAGGATGGTCATATTTATATTTTGAAAAGGTACTCCAATTTTCTGGTTAAACTAATTGAGTTCCTTTAGCTTCTGGCTGCAGTAATGGGAATGAACACCAGACAGGAGAGTATAGATGGGAAGTCCAGCTAGGAAGCTAGTGTTGTAGTTCAGAAGAAAGATGATGTTCTTTCGATTAGGCTGGTGTGGTGATGGAGAGCAGTGGGCACTCTGAGAAATTGTTGTGAGGCACCCTCCCACAAGAAATGCACTTACACAGGCCGAGCCCGTGGCGCACTCAGGAGAGTGCGGCGCTGGGAGCGCAGCAACGCTCCCGCCGTGGGTTCGGATCCTATATAGGGATGGCTGGTTCGCTCACTGGCTGAGCACAGTTCGGCCGATCTCACAAAAAGACAAAAAAAAAAAAAAAAAAAAAA
>NW_007727243.1:209111-210566 GCF_000696425.1 Galeopterus variegatus
ATTAGAGCAATCAAGCATACAACTTTTCATCGTGTATGGTTCCTGTTCCCATGTAATAGTTTACTGTGTATGGCTCCTGTTTCTGTGCAATGGCTTTTGTTTCTATGAGAAGGTCAATGGTTTCTTATGCAGAAGGGGGGAGTAGTCTGCAGGTGAAACAGGGCAAAATGGAGTTACTTAGGTTAAGAAAGCAATTCTACAGAAGCAGATAGCATATGTTATGAGGGTGTAGGGAGCTCTATTTCAAAATAAATAGAAACTAAGTCAACAATGTGAAGGGCTGAACATGACCATAAAGGTGGAGGAGAGAAAAGAGTCAGATATACCTCCTAGGTTCCTCTCTGGCATGCATATTGGGTGGATAGAGTACCATTTGCTGAAATGAATCACCGGTTGGCCTCATCCCAGGGCTGCCAGATACAGTTGTGTGTATTGTGCACTACATCAGGGCATCTGGCTTAGTGCTGAAGGCAGAAGCTAATGTCAGCCCATGCTCTGCTTTCCAAGCCGCACAGACTGATATGGGACCATGTCTGCCCAAGTTGGAGGAGCACCTTCCTATAATTTTCAAAAGGGAGCTGGATAAAACATTTGGCTAGTTAAAAACAGTTACACCTTTTAACCAGCATTGCAGGCATGTGGTCAGGCCCAGATGGGTCTACAAGTGAGGGGAAGGGAGTGGGGCTGGAGGTGGTAAAGCTAGGACGAGGGTACCTGGATCGTGGAGGCAGGGGCTGGAGAAGGTGATGAGAAAATGAGAGAGTGCAGTGAATACCCAGCTCAGTTTATTTATCCTGCAGTGACAATCTCTGGCCTTTCCTGGACTCCTAATCCACAGGAAGGGATCCTGCCTGTGGCTCACCCTTCCTGGTTTTTTTTTTTTTTTTTTGTGGATGCCTTTGATGAAGGTAGACATGGAATCCCAGACTGTCAGAAAGCAGCAGCACTTTAAGAACCATCTAGCTCTACTCTCTCATTACATGGAAGGAAACACTGAGGCCCAGGGAAATGGAGTGCTTTGTCCCCATGTTCCTCATGCTGGGACTAGATCATTAGTTTCCTGATTTCCCACACCATGCTCATCTTTCCTCTAACAGAAAATTGACCTTTCAATGGCAGCAAGGCACACCCAAAAGAGCATAGGCATTGGGTCAGATTCACCTGAGTTTGGGCCCCCACTTGCCATTCTTTGCTATGTGATCTTGGGCAAGTTACTTAATCTGTCTGAGCTTCACTTTCCCCACCTGTAAGACAGAGATAAAATCATTCACCCTGAAAGGGGATCAAGGTAAAGCCTCTGAGATGGTGTCTGAAATTCACAAGCATGATCTGGACTCCATTCTCCAGGTACGTTGCCTTCTCCAGCCCCTGTCCCCCCGCTGCCACCCTTTCCCTGTTCCTGAGAGTTTGGCAGGGATCTGCAGAAAATGTATTTTTTGGAAGTTTTTTTTTTTT
>NW_007727243.1:211284-230487 GCF_000696425.1 Galeopterus variegatus
CAGACCAGCCCTCTACTTTCCCCAAGGATGACTTTGCACAAATCTCAGGAAGCTTCAAGTGAAAATAGCACCTTGGAACCAGAAGCAAAAGAACTAGAGAGGCTTCTGCAGGAAGCATAATGTAAAAGCCAGTTTTGAAGAAGGTGGGGGCTCATAACAAAGCAATTACATGAATGGTTTTGTTTTTTCTTCCAGAATGATCTTCGATGGCACATAGTTACTTTCATTTGTTCCCTGATTTTGAGAGGTTGACAAATAGCAGTCTTATTTTGAATGTCTATTGTTACTCCTGAGGTTTTATGCAAAGTAGAAAAGATTGTTTTGAACGTTTCTCATGGACAAGTGGAAGCTGTACTTTTGCTACAAATGATTCATGTGGGAGAAAAGATATATAAACAAGACTGCCTGCTTGGAAAGTGGATGGGAGGGTGAGTTATTTCAGAAGGGTTTTTCACTCCCATGCCAGCTAATGATAAAAGCTAGCTTTCAAAATAGCAGGGGTGCTATGGAATGGAGACTTCAGAAAGTTTTTGACTCTTACATCTCATAGTCAATATCACAGAAGGTATTTTTCAAAGGTCTGATTAAGGCCAGTTACTTTCTCATGATGATGATGTATCTATCACCAGGTTGATTCAATGCTAGGCTTTGTCCTGTCAGTGTGATGTGGCTAGAAGAGAATGGGCTTCAGAAACTGACTAATGAGCACGGTAGATAAGCTAGGTGCCCAGGGTGCAAAATTTAAGGAGGCACCGATTCCCAGGGTCAGACAAGTGCAGAGTCAGCACTTGCACAAGCCTGAACTGAGTGCCTCCTTAAATATTGCATATTGGGTGCCTCTCTTGTCTTACCTTATAGGGGTCTGGGCCCTGGAACTGCATGAGAATCAGGGCTCCATCACTTATGGTGGTGTAACCTTGGAGAATCAGTTAGAATTAGGCTTAGCTGAAACAGAAAAACTCCAAATAAGGTGGCTTCTTTCTCCTTTACATAAAAATCTAGAGCAACCTATAGGGGTCTGGGCCCTGGAACTGCATGAGAATCAGGGCTCCATCACTTATGGTGGTGTAACCTTGGAGAATCAGTTAGAATTAGGCTTAGTTGAAACAGAAAAACTCCAAATAAGGTGGCTTCTTTCTCCTTTACATAAAAATCTAGAGCAACACAAGCCAGTGCAGGATATTTCCTCTTCCATGAAGTCATCAGTCCTAGGTTCCTTCCAGTACACTATTCTGCCATCCCTTGGGTTTTGCCCTCATAATCCAAAATGGCAGCATCCATGATCCAAAATGGAGATATTCATGTTCCAGGCAGCAGGATGGGAGAAAGCCCATGAGCTGTTTGAATGTATTACTGGTTTAAAAAACCATCCCTTGGGTTTTGCCCTCATAATCCAAAATGGCAGCATCCATGATCCAAAATGGAGATATTCATATTCCAGGCAGCAGGATGGGAGAAAGCCCATGAGCTGTTTGAATGTATTACTGGTTTAAAAAAATAAATTAATAAAATTATAATTACAAAAATGCAGATCAGATTTTTTAAAACCCCAAACAATATAAAAATAAAACATACTTATTTTTGGATTGTTAAGTCACTTCCAATTGTTATTTCTATCAATCCCACTCTAAATTCCCAACTTGAGCATCAAGTTTATTGCAAATATTGGGGCTGGTGTCACAGTCTTGTTCCCCACAATTGAAAGTGTTTCTAGAAGGACACATTCCTATGGATGCTTATGAAATGTTCTTAAAGCCACAGGCTTGGAAACAGGAGAATTATCAAAAGTGAAGTGGTGGACATCTGTGGTATTTGCCTGCCTGGCATTTACTCCCCATTCTGGTAGCCACCCCCCAGTTTTGCTTAGGGGAATTACTAGGTCCTGTAGCTTACTGACTTGGTGGAAATTGTCAGTTAGGCTGGAGATGGGGAGAGGTAGAAATTCAGCTTAAGCCAGGACAATAGCCTCCCTCTCTCTCAGGAATTTGTCTATTGAGAGAAAAAGCACAGTAATACAGTAGAGGACCATTTTCTCTAATAGAGACCTAAAGTTTAGACAAAGTCCCTGAGCTGCTCTGAACCCTGTCTTTTCTGAAGCCTGACATCATTTTTTTGTTCAGATCCTGTGATACCCATATCCTTCCAGTATATTTGTTCTGTTTAAGTTAGCTAGAGTCCATTTCTGTTGCTTGCAACCAAGAACTTTAACTGACAGAAGTAATTATTTATTTCCCTACCTAACAATTATACAGGTTGTTCTACCTTGTAACATCAACCTGTTTTCTTCTCCAGCATTTCCCAGATGAGCCCACTAATGTCCCCACCCACAGGCTTAGCCCTGCCCTGTTTCTGAGCCAACTCTAAAGCAAGATCTGAAGAGTCTTGATTTTCTATTGGGTGGGACTTAGAATTAAGTCATCTCTCTCATATTTGAGTTTTAGTGACTAATAGGCCAAGTTTTGTCCTCAAGACTAAGACCAATGAGGTAGTGAGTTGTATGCAGGATACCAGAGAAGTCCCAGGGGCCAGGTTAAGGAATTACCTGAAGTTACCATTCCAAGGAGGAAAGAGGCCAAAGCCTCATGTAGACTTCATAAAACAAGGGGGCCTTCCTGCCTTATTCCCCACTGCACATCCAGCACTAAAAACTATTATCTGACCCATGGTATCTATTCAGGAACTATATGCTGAAAGAAAGAATGAAAAAGTAGTAGGAGCAGGAGGAGCTGAGATTTGCGGTGGCAGAAACCAAGTGAAAAAGTCAGGTGACATCGCGGAGATGGAAAAAGAGGTCAGAGAGCAAGAAAGTGGAGTATGTGGAATTGAGAGTGCAAGAGAGGTTGGATTCTTAAAGGTGCCAACCAAGGCAGTCACTGGATTTCTGGTCTTCCACAATGTTTTCTTGAGTTCTCTTCTTTGCTAATTACATCTCTAAACCGATAGCTTAAGAAAACCGATAGCTGTCATATCCTGCCTCTTTCCTCCCCTCTACCCCTAACTCCCTGATGGTCTGGCCTAGCCAACCAGATTACATTCTGCCATGCCGACTTCCTCTTGAGCGCTCACTATTTCCCCTATCCTAATCCTTAAACCAGGGCCTAGGGCTCTCATGCCCTGCTTTGCTCTTCCAAGTCTTCCTCACTAAGTCCAGAGCCTTGTTCCATTTCCTTGACAGGTCCCTGAGGTGCTGCCACCAAGGTCTGGCTTCCTAAATGATGACCTGCTTAATAAAAACAATGACAATATCTGACATGTATCGGGTACTTACAAAGGTCAGATCCTGGGCAATGCTCTCTACTTCTGTAAAGTGCTTACCACAAATCCATGAATTATTATTATTTTGTCATGGTCTGCTAGTTGCCTACCCAATATTCATTCTGCCATTTACAAATGTTAAAGACTACATTTTCCAGTCTTCTTTGCAACTAGGAGTAGCCAAAGAAAATAAATGGAAGTTGCTGGGTGAGCTTCTAAGAAAGCTCTTTAATGCTGGTAGGGTGCCTTTTATTGCCCTGTCCTTTTCTTCCTCCTTCTTGGCTGGAATGTGGACATCTTGTAACTATAAAGTGACTTGAGGATGGAAGCCACATGTAAAGAATGGTGGAGCAGAAACACAGAAGGAGCCCACGCCCCTTATGGCTGTAGAGCTGCCACACTGCCTTTCTCCAGACTTCTTTTACAACAGAGGAAATAAATCTCTAACCCTTTAAAGCTACTGTTATTTGGCTGTTCTATTTTATGCAATGGAATCTAATCCTGATGGATTTAATTATTACCCTATGAAGCAGACATATTTAGTGCTCTCCAAATATCTGTCTGTTTCTCTATATTTCCCAGTCTTCCTTGCAGCTGGGTTGGGTCATGTGTCAAATTCTGATCAATAGGCTCTGAACAGAAATGATATATGTCACTTTTGAACTGAGGCACTTAAGAGCCAGTGTCCCTTCTCCAGCTCTCTTTTCTCTGCCATAGTAACACTGGAAGTCACTTGATGAGACAGTAGTGCCACAAGATAGAAGGAAATGGGATCCCTAAGTCACTGGACGTAGAAGGGTTCCCACTGACCTGCCTTTGGGTGAGACTTTGGGTGAGTGAGAAATTAAATTTCATTTTGCTAAGTCATTGAGATTTCAGTGTTTATCACCACAGAACGGATTAACCTATCCTGACTAATAGGCCCCATTTTAAAGATGAAGATATTGAGTCTCTTAGCAATCATGTAACTTGTCCGAATCATAGGGCTACTAAGAGAACAAGTCTATGTGAATCACAATAGCCAAGCTACGGCCTCCACTTCTTCCTTAGTATTGGCCCTACTTGGCATACTTGACCCTGTTGGCTCCCCATGATTTGCTTCCATCCAGGTTATTCTTTCTTCCTTCTGCATCTCTCTCTTTGGCTGCATGAGAATGCCATATGCCAAAGTCTTAAGCTATGACACTAAAATTGTAGAATTACATCTAATGTTTCTGTCTTGGAATTTATTTTGAGTTTTGGCTGGTTGAGTTGGCCATTGCTGAAAATGGCTGCTCAGCATTTGGCTCCTATTTGGTCTTTGGGTAAAGGAAAAAAATTCAAAATTTATTTTCATCACTGGGTGTGTAGTATTTTTTCTTTTCTGAGCACAGTGAAGAAAAAAAGTGAGATGTGGCCATACACTGTATCTGAATCATTCAGCTTGGTGGGTTGGAACAACTTGTCCAGAAGAAAAACTCGTGTATTCAACAGATGTTATTATATTCCAGGCTGTGATAGATGCTGGCGGTGCAAAGAGAACTGTACAGCACAGCCCTTACTTTAAAGGAGTACCCAGTCTGAGGACCCATATAAGTAAATTAAATGAAAAATAGTGTGGTAAGCTTGTAGAGAGTCAGTACGTAGAGACACAGTGGTGACACAAATGAGAAATCTGTCTTTCCCTCCTGGAATGATCCCACATGAGTGGGTTTCAGTGATATGATTGGAAGAGTTGCTGAATATTGACTGTTGTGCTAGGCGTTTTCCATAAGTCGACTCTTCTTCCCTCCTCGACAACTGTTACATCTGTTCCATGGATGAGTAAACTGTTGCTCAGTGAAGGGAAGAGACTTGCCCGAAGTCACACATTTCAGATTTTAACTTGGTTCTGTCCAACTCTAGAACTTCAAATCTTCCCCAGCATACCCAGCCAGTACCCCTGGTAATGCAGGTGTGTTTATTCCGACAACGCAAGCCTCCCTCGTGTCATTATCCAGTGAGTTCCCTACGCCAAGCCCTCCACAGCTCCATCACAGCATGGGCTTCTTAGAAATTCGGTGCTAGCTCTCAAGGCCTTTCTATCTGCTGAGACTTATTCTTTGTTCCTGAAATAAGAGCTGTCCTGTAAACAGTGGCCAGCGCTTGCTTCCTGGCCTCCGGCTGGTGGAGCAAGGACATTTCCAGCTTATATGCATCCCCATGGGCTTCTTAGAAATTCGGTGCTAGTTCTCAAGGCCTTTCTATCTGCTGAGACTTATTCTTTGTTCCTGAAATAAGAGCTGTCCTGTAAACAGTGGCTAGCGCTTGCTTCCTGGCCTCCGGCTGGTGGAGCAAGGACATTTCCAGCTTATATGCATCCCCACTCTGTAAAACAAAAGTGTTTATACTTGGTGCCCTCTGAAGGCGGACGACACCCTTACTTTTGTCCCAGCAGAATTTGTTGGCTGGGCTTTTTCTAAGCCTCGTCACCCTGAGAGGCAGGGAGCACTGCTTCTGCCCTCTGGCGCCATCTACCGGCTCTTTCGAGTCCAAGAAGCAGCCCCGTGGAGAGGAGGTGTGATGTATTCAGTAATTTATTGGATGAATCCTGCCACTTCATTAGATTATTTTTTTCTTTACGGACTACAGGTTGACCAATTAGTAAAGAGTATATAGAAAATATATTGTCTTATTTTAAATAGACTACAGTCTTCTCTCTCTTGCTTTTCCCACCCCTACCAGTTGTGACATTCCTTCGTCTTCAATTCTTTCTTCCTTCTAAAAATATTTATTTTGTTATTGTATAGAGATCAGGGCATGGGGCACCCAGCCGCACACCTGAGCAAACAGAGAGCTGGCTGATTTGCTGGTGTAATGAAAAACATTAGTTTTGAGCTCATTACTGTGATTCCACAATGGGCACCAAATCCCACTTAAGACCCACGGGGGAAGTCTTCAAAGGGATGCTGTTCCAGGTCTGTGCCTGGCAAGCGTGCCGCCTCTGTGAGTCTTTGCACAGGAATAACCCACATTTGGAGACCCAGGCCTGCTGGATCAAAATGAGGCCTGGCCTCCAGACCTCGAAACAAGTCGAAACAGTGAACCTTACTCGTCCATTTTCAAAATACGGCCTGTTCTCTTTACAAAATGCAGCAAAGCCTCTCAGATGGGTGCTGGCTGCAATATTTGATATATTAGGGAGAATCCTGACTCCTTCCAGGTTTCTGCTGGTCTGTTTTCAATCCAAACAGCTTGGCAGAGGATGGTTTTTAGTTATATTTTTTCACTTGAAATGGAATTTAAAACAGCAAGGGCATAAAGCCCAGATATGGATGGGAGAGAAAATAAAAAGGCCCCGAGAGTTCCCCATTCACCTTCCTTGTTAAGGAGAAGAAATTAGCATGTGTTGTAAACCTACTATGTGTCTGTATCACCCACTCAATGAGTGTGATACTGCTGAGCCATTGGAATTTTACATTCTCATGTGTTTGGTTTTCTTCAGAGGTGGTTTGATGTGGTGATCAAGACTTGACCTTAAATCCTGCTCCTGTCTCTTACAGTCACGGGGCCTTAGTCACTTTCTGTAATCACGCCAAGTCTAATTTCCTCACCTCACCTAGGAACAGACCTGTGATAGCTACCTGGTAGGACTATGATGGGGTTTGAACAAGATAAGGCAGAAAGCACTTACTACGGGTCTGGGAATATCATATGAGCTTCATAAACAGCTAATGTCATGATGAGCCTCTCCTAGCAAGAAATCTGAGTTTCTACCCTAAGAACAAAGTGGTGTGACCTTCAGAAAAAGCCTGGATTTTTTTTTCTCACTGTCCTCTAACCTCTCAGATTGCTGAAGACTTGAGGGTTTCGGCACTATATTCGGACATGGAGTATTAAGCTGCACACCATCTGGAACCACGTGCCCCTATGGCCTCCTTCCCGAAGTCCTGTCCCCTCCCCCTGAGGAAACCATACGTTCTAACCACACTGGTCTTCTAGCTACTTCTAACACATACTCTTGACAAAGACAGGAATGCTATCCCCACCAACCCTCATATGCCTAATTCCTTCAGATCTCAGCTTAAAGGTCACTTCCTCGGGGAGGCCTTCTCTAATTATCAGGCTGACTCAAGTACCTCCTCAGCCCCCACTGAATTCTCTGGTAGTGCCTTCAGAATAAAAGACAGGAATGCTATCCCCACCAACCCTCATATGCCTATTCCTTCAGATCTCAGCTTAAAGGTCACTTCCTCGGGGAGGCCTTCTCTAATGATCAGGCTGACTCAAGTACCTCCTCAGCCCCCACTGAATTCTCTGGTAGTGCCTTCAGAATATCTTCAATGATACAGCTTGTTCATCTTCTCTGCAGCACTTTGCAAAGTGCTGAGCTGGATAAAGTCATTGTAATAATCTGCTTAATGTCTCTTTTCCTTACCTGACAACAAGTGGGGAGGAACTCCATCCGTTTTGTCCATGGATGGCTGATGTTTGACTGATGGGCCCTCTGAGTCCTGCTTACCTCAGTCCCTCATGTCCCATCTCACTGGAACACCACCACCCCATTTTATTGTCAAACTCTTATCCTTCTTAAGATACAATTCCAAATCACCTCCTCAGTGAAGCCATTGCTGAACTACCTTAGGTGGGTAGTTGGTTGCCAAGATATATTGTATTTACCTCATTCACAACAATTAATATATTGAATATCACCAACTTTTGATAATAGAATCTATGTCTTTTGTAGCTTCTCACCTCCAGTATTTAGTGGGTGCCTGGCGCAAAGGAGTCACTCAATTAACATGGGATGAATGGCAAGAGTAACACTGCCTTCCAGGAGAGTGGTGCTCATTCAATCCCATATTAGTATCCTAAAATGGAAACATTTTAAGAATCTTATGCCAGGAATTGGTCGCCATATTTTCTCCAAGAAATATCTTAAGCCACACAGTGGCTACTCATCAGCCCTTCCTGGTATTTCATACTAGCAACAATTCTTATGCTTATAACCAGTTCTCTTTACTAGAAAATTTCCGAGGTCTTTCTCAGTCCTGGTTCCCAGTTGTTAAGATCTTTGACTGACTGTGAAGAGAAAAAAGAGAACATGTCATTGAACATTGGATTCTCCTTCTCAGAATTCAGCCATGACAAAAGTCTATCTCATTCTCTCTTCCACTTTTACTACTTCAGCAACTGAATTGTGGAAATGCTGATGCAGTTAAATGAGCAGGTGCGTGGAGGGAGACAGACTGGAAATAGGTGTACTGGGTGGGCTTCTTGATGTTTCAAAATCGTGCCTGGAGAATCTTCAACTGTCTGCTTTAATCAGCCTGGATGAACCAATTGTTGTGCAATAAACATCATAATTGCAACTAGCAATAATAAATAACTTTTTTTTTTCCTTTTTGTCTTTTTCCATGTCCGGCAACGGATTGCAACCCTCAGTGTCGCCCCCCGTACCGGACCGGGGACCGGCAACGGGATCGCAACCCTCGGTGTTGCTCCCGCACCTCGCTCAGCCAGCGAGCGGGAACCAGTCTGTATGTGGGATCTGAACCCTTGGCAGGAGCGCCACCACACTCCCAAGCGGTGCACCAGGCCGGCCGAATAACTTTTTTTTTTTTACAGATTTTTTACATATGTTATATCATTTAATACACCACCACCACCCCGCCCCACCCCAGGCATTTTTCTATCCAGAGAAGTATATTCTTGATGATTTATTCCCAACTCATTAAAAGAGACCAAAGAGTAGATCATGAATTGTAATCCAGTTTCAGAAGGGCAGTAGATGCCCCTCTACCTTGGTCCTTAAAGTTTGATAATAATAACAATAGTCACAAAATGGATGGGCTCTGGTAGCTGACATTTTCTGCCTGACTCCCCAGCATCTACTCCCTCCTAGATCCTGATTTTTCTTTGAAGATCTCTTCCTTCACTCTCTGGGCATGTGGTTTGCTAGGACCCCATAATCCTGGCTTCAGAGGTGGGCACTTGATCTACACTTAGGCCAGTTAGTATATCCCATCCCATCTCTCAGCCGTAATGATTAGTTCAGAGGTGGATATGAGACTCAATCTGACCAATGAAACAATTTAAGAGGATGTGAGGAACTGCTATAGTATCTTATGTACTCCTATGGACAGAGAGCTGGGAGCTGACGGACACTACCACATGGAGACAAGGGATGAAGCTAACTCTTCCCATAGCAAGGTGAGTGATGGAGAGACATCAAAGCCTGATAATACCACTTGAGCCCTGCATATAGCTAGGCCTAGAGCTGCCTCTACCAATGGCTTCCAATGATATATGTCAATAAAATTCCTTTTTGGCTTAAACTGAGTTTTTTGTCACTTGCAACTGTAGAATTATAACTGATACATTTATAATTTGCCACCACCAGGCTAAGCCCTTTTACATGTATTAGCTTATTTAATCTTTACAACAATCCAATGGGAATAGATATTATTATCTCCATTTCATAGCTAATGAAACTGAGGCTTAGAAAAGTTAAATATTTTCCCACTCACAGCTAGGAGTTGGGATTAGGATTCAGGTCTTAGCCACTGTCCTGTTTCCTGGTCATGGAAACATGGATTCGTATTATCAATGGTAGGCTGACAGTGATAGCATGTTGCTTTCTCGGGATTCCATATCCTCTTGTCATTCTGCTATCCTTCCCCTCTTGTCCCCTCCTTACTCCACACCATGACTTCAATGCTCCAAGGAGATAAACATACCCCCTCCAGCCAGCAAGCTCAGGAGTCCAGATTTAGTCATTCCCCTGACCAAGGCAGTGGGCTGGCTGGGATGATCCCTGCATGGCCCTTCTGGAAAGCCATGGCCCTTGCCTGGGTGCTGGCAATTCACTTCTTCCTTTTCTGGCACAGAGCTGTTCTCAGAGGCTTCCCTGACAGCACCCAGGGCAATCCAGGCTGATAGGCACCCTGCTTGGATAAGGCATTTCACTGCCTGGGCATTTGTGTGCAGCTGGCTCTGTTTGAAATCCTGCCTTTTTCTGACTTCACTTCCTGAATGTGCTGACAGGCCTCTGAGCCAAGCCAAACAGGTTCACAATGCGGTGCCTGCAGAGTATTCCCTTGCGAGTGCAGCTGGGGAAACAAAACTTTCCTCCTGCCTGCAGAGAGGACCTGCCAGCCCTTATATGACCAAGAAGCAGGCCCTGTGAGACCTCGTTGAATCTTAATGGGAAACGTTTTTATTTCAGCTAGGGTGTTGTGTGTGTGTGTGTGTGTGTGTGTGTGTGTGTGTGTGTATTCCTGATCGTTTCTTCTTAAATAAACAAGTGTACAGTGAAAAGTGGCTAATTATTGCTTTTCTGCTATATACAGGTGCTTTACATAGTGTGTATTCCTGATCGTTTCTTCTTAAATACACAAGTGTACAGTGAAAAGTGGCTAATTATTGCTTTTCTGCTATATACAGGTGCTTTACATATATGATCCTCCCAATAACCGTTCGTGGTAGCCATGGTTGGCCTCATTTTTACAAAGGAAGGGATTGAGGGTTAGCAATATTAAGGGGCTTGCTCCATGCTCCTCAGCTATGAGTGGCAGAGGCTGGATTTAACCTAGACTCCAAAATCTGTGCACCTCTGACTCATAATACTTCAGTCCTTTCTCTAAGAATACCTTGATTCTTCATGTGTTCAGAAGGGTAATAATGAATGGTAGAAAGGGCAGAGGCTCTGGCGTCCTCCCAGCTCTGTGAAGTTTGGCAAGTTTGTTTTTTTTTTCTATAAATCTCAGTTTCCTCATGTATAAAATGGAAGGATAACAGTACCTCTGTGGCATAGATCTTGTGAGGTTCGATTGAGATTGAAATTTACATGGCAGTATTACTTGGGAGCAAGGTTGTGTGTGGACAAAGCAAGCTCTTTGAAGTCAGAAAAACCTGGATTCAGCTCAGTCTTCCACCAGTCACTTATTCCATGAACTTGAGCAAAGTCTGAACCTACATTTTCTCATGTATAAAATGCAGCCTTAACATTTACCTTGTAAGTTCTAGCACAGTGCCTGCTATGTAGTAGAAACTTAGTAAATAGAATCTATTGCAAATAATATATGTGTCAGTTTTTACTATACTTGTGGCAGATGTTGCTGGTTCCTTTGCTGTTGGTTCCTACTGGAGTCAGGATAAGCTAGGTAATGCTGCAATGACAAGCAACCCTCCAATCTCAGTGTCTTAAAACAACAAATTCATGTTTTCTTTCTTTCTCTTGCTAAATGTTCACTGTAGGTATGCTGAGGGTGGGGAGGACTCTATATCACCATCATTTAGGGACCCAGGTTGATGGACACTCCATCCCTGTGCTTCTATAGCTGCCAGGGAAGGGAAAAGGTAACTTACTGAATCTTACACTAGCTCTTAAGGCTTCCTTCTGGATGTGATACATGTCACTACTGCTCTCATTTCATCGGCCAATACAAGTCAGAAGGCCTCTCACCCAACTTCAAGGAGGCAGGAGATAGGGCAGTGCAAACAATCATGGTGGCTCATGCCCCTATCAGGGATGAGTTTGAGGATAGGCATGTGACCTGCTACTAGTTAATGGGACAAGAGGGGGAGTCTACTAGAATGGAGGTGAGGAGCTTCTAGGAAAGTTTCTCTTGCTAAAGAAAAGAAAAAGATGAAATTAAACATTCCCGCATTGCTAATGATTACTGTGTTTACCTGCCATGCCAGAAACTGCTACAGGTATCTCGAGTACACTTAAAGAACTTCCTTGACACACTGAAAATGGTGAAATAAAAAGATGAAAAGCACCTAGACCCATGATGATGTCATTGAACCACTATATTAGCATGCCAGAAACTGCTACAGGTATCTCAAGTACACTTAAAGAACTTCCTTGACACACTGAAAACGGTGAAATAAAAAGATGAAAAGCACCTAGACCCATGATGATGTCATTGAACCACTATATTAGCAATCCCTGGATCTGTTTCATATCTGGACTTCTTGTTTAAATTGTGTCTTCTGTTACTGGCACCTGTAAGCATCCTAACTGGTAGAATTGCCAATTATATAACAGCTCATACCCACAGACCTTCTTCCAAGAATTAAGATAAGGTCAGGCAAAGTTCCCCCTTTAAGCATGAACCTAGGATGAATAAATACATCCTTGGAAGAGATTAGCCATCAGTAGGAGCTTTACTAGTCTTGAGGAGATTTGGGAAACATCCAAATTCTGTCCAGGTGGCCAGTGAGTACCTATGGAGGTAGTTACCTAATCAAATCTGGTGACCCAATTTTCTGAAACAATAATGAGTCAAGCATCATGCAATGTGTTTTAGTGGGTATACATGAAGGAAGTTTATTTAGCAAGAAACTGTCAGGGCTTCTCAGCACTAAGTATTCTGTTCCCTCCAGAGAGGGGGAGTTTGCAGCAGGGCAAGGAGAGTTCATTAGACATCGCTGCAGCATGGACTAAGTCATCCCAGGAGGCTATCTGATTACCTTTGCTCAGATGCTGTGCACATCAAAGAACCTTCCAAAGACTAATTCAGTTCCTCAGGGTCCTTGATGTAGAAATAGGGGTGAGCACTGGGTAAGGGATCCAAGGTCACCAGGGTATGTGGCTCCTGGAACTTCGGAGGATATGGTTCTTGATGCCTGAGCACCAAATTGTGGCCCCACCTGATATTGGACACATGGCCTTGACAGAGGCACTAAAACTCACTGGGAGCCTTGGCTTCCATTCCTGTGATACATGCCACTATCAATGAGCATCCCCAGAATAGTGGTGAAAATAAAATAAGATAAAGAGGTGAAAGCACTCTGGAAACTACAAGAATATGAATTGGTGAGTGCAAATCTCGTTGCTTGTCACTCTCCCTGTGCTCTCTCCACTCCAGGGCCTCAGACCTTCTCATAACTCCTGGGTACACCAGTCTTTCCCAGGCCTCCCCTCACGCAGACTCTTCACCTGGGATTCTCTTCCCTTACTCTCCTGTTCTTCACCTGGTGAACTCCTACACATCTATGAATTCTCCACTCATTTATTTCTCCAAAAAGGCCTTCTTTGCCCCCATCCAAGTTTAGATTGTTTTTCTCTTTCATAATGCCCAGTTCTTCTTCATTGTGCTTGTCAAAGTGTATAATCAGGCATTTAATTGTGTGTTCCCTTATCTACTGTCTCTCTTGCTAGATTATAAGCCCCATGAGGGGGACATCCTGTCAACTTCACCCTCCACTTCATTCTTAGTGCCTGGAACAAAATAGGCACTCAATATTGTTGAATGAGTGTCATGTGAATATTAGGTGTTATGACACAGCTCCCCCAGCGTAAATAAAAACATTGGTCTCTGTTTATACATCAGTTTGTACAGTTTAGTTTGTGTAGGTCAGTTAGTCTTCCTGAGCTTAATCAATTCTGGGTGACTAGATAAAATCAGGTTTGGGTCTTGGAGCAGTGAGGACCAACTCTGTGCTGTCCCCTGGCCTAGGTGGTCATATGCCTCTTCCTCTCACATCTGTTTATTTGAGCTTTCTGACACTGAACAGGTGGGCTCTGGACCATTTTGTAAGATAACTATCCTTCAGGACGTCAAACTGACACAGTGGAAAGGAAACGTTAAGTATGGGACCAGAACATAGGTGAAAAGTGAGCTTCCTGATTTCCCTCTTTAGGCCTAACTTGTCAGAAAGTTGCATAAAAAGAAATGTGGCATGACGTAGCTTGGACCAACCCATCTTCTTACCATTACTCCCCCAACTCTAGGACTACTTTAAATACCACAGGCATTCCAAATTAAACTAAAAGCCTCTCTTTGGCATTTGTCTCTTTACCTAGCCTCCTCCTCACCAGTGCATCATCGCAGTTGTTGCCAGCATGAGTCTTTCTTAAGCTGAAGGTGTCTATGTCCCTCTTCTGCTTCAGATCCATCTACATTTCTCCATCACCTGTAGGATAATAGGGAATAGGCCTTATTTACAACCTGCCCCTTAAGCTTTCCTGCTTCATCTTCCTTTACTTTTCTTCTCACATCTTCTTTTCCAGCCTCTCAAAGCAGTTTACAGGTCCCTAAGCACACCATGTTTCTCATGCTGCTGTGCCTTTGCACTCAGGTTCCTCCCCCAACCTCTTCTGCCTGATGAGTCCCAATGGATCAGCTCAAATGTCACCTCTCCCATAAAGTCTTTCCTCATAATGGCTCCTTCTCCCACCATCTGGCACCTCTTTCTTATTGCATATGTCTCGTGTCATTAGAACAGTTTCTGCTTCACCTCCGCACTTCTCCCCACAAGAATGTAAATTCCTTGAGAAGAGGGATTATGTCTTGCTCATCATTGAATCCCCACAGCCTAGCATAGGGTCTCAAAGAGACCCAGGCCGAAGGAGCGCCCTTCTTTGGGATGTCCAAAAGTCCAAGACCAAATAACTAGGGCTAGGCTCCAGACTGAGGAAGGGGAGGTCCATGTTCTGGAGCCACCCCAGCTTCTAACCCTCTTCGCTTCTTCCATGAGATTCCACTTGACCCCCATACAAGTGGGTGGTGGAGGCAAATGGAAGGACAGACTAGAAGGCATTGTCTTTTTCCTTGATTCAACTGATGCACTTCTCTACCAACAAAAGGACAAGGGGAACAGATGGCTTAGCATATTCCTGTCTCAGCTAGCAAACATTGGGCATTAACGTCTGGACCCCTGAAATACATCTAACTTTACAAACAGAAAGTCCCCTCTGTCATTACCAATGAAGTTGGTTGTTTTTAATAAAGCTACATCTGGAACTATTTTTTTGTGCTTGTCTAATGACACACATATTATCCTTCCCCATCTCCACCTCCAAGCCTAATGTTTCTGGCAGACCCATTTCATATAAGAAGATGCCCACTTGCATTAGTAGAGGCAGGAAGGTACACTGTGTGGCTGGAAGTATGAATATGTTAATAGCTTAATTCTTTTAAGAATACTCATTGAGAACTAGGCTTTAGAACTTGGTAATTGGCCAGGTTTGACTTTTCTGGGGAGGTCTTCAATCCATCTGGAGTCAAGCACCTGGAAATAGATGAAGTGCATACTTCTCTAGAAGAAATTAAGGTCTGTAATAATGTTGGAGGAGGGTTTAAGTTCACTTGTGCATTCGGTTATCAAACATTTATTTTATGAACATCTACTATGTTCCAGGCACTGTAGTAAGAGTCTGGGAATTCACTGAAGAATAGGATAGGGTTCTGGCCAGGAGACACAGAGGTTCACAGTGCTGATACATTTTGGTAACTGCTATCATAGGGTTTTGACAAGATGTTATGATGATGCTCAATAATTATTCATATCTCCTGAAGATGGAATTAGCAAGTAATGCTTCACAGAGAAGGCGCCACTTCCTCACAAGCCTTGAAGAATGGGTAGGATTCATCAGTTGAACCAGAAGGAAAGGTATTCCAGGCAGAGAGATGCAAGCAGAAGCATGGAGGGGTGAAAGGGCATGGGATTCAGATTCATACAAAGATACGTTTCTGATAGTGGGCATATAGCCATTCAGTTCACGGTTTATTAACTTTTTTTGAGTCATGGAACTCTGGGAAGGCCAAATAAAAGCTAATGATCTCTTTCTCCAGGAGACAGTGTGTGAGCATGCACACGCACACACATACACAATTTTGTAGGCAATTTTATTGAGTTCATGAACTCAGCCCCAATGAACACACGGAGGGTTAAGAATCCCTGACTGAATTTATATATGTATGCGTGTGTGTGTATGCACACATATATATCATATATATATAACAAATTAAGAGAAGATTAATGGCATTATGTTCCACTAGCTTCATCCTCTTCAACTATTGGTGTTACCCAAACAAGAACACATCGAAGGTCCATACATATAAAATTAACTGTTAAGTGTCTACAAGTAATTAGCTGATTTTCTGCTTCCAAAGTTTACAGGAAGACATTGGCTAATTTCTCCCACCATAATTATTTTTTCCATTTATTTTGGTTAGAATGGTTAGGATTTCAGGGCTATACATTTAGAATGTTGGTTTAAGCAATCAAGTGGGGGGATAGGCCACAGTTTCAGGCTTTTTGTTGTTGTTTTCTTTAAACACTGAAATCTAGAGCAAGCTGGGGAGCAGTGTAGTTTTTCTGTGCCACACTGTTGTCTGGGCTTAGTCTACCTTTGCAGGTAATTAATTCCCCAGCCTACTTATTTTTTCTAGTTGGCTCTTGTTTAGCTTCCACAGAGCCCCACCCCAAAGTGCTTTATTGTCCCTCTGCTGACTATTCCTACATATGGTCAAAATCAACTCACCTTCCGGGTTGCTGACATCGGCAAATTCACTGTTTGGCAAACTCGGCTCTGCTCCCAGTAACCCTTTGTTCAAGTGTTATTACAACGGAGTATATCTGATAGCTAACAAGCCTGTCCAATCTCTTCCACTCCTAGATGTACTCCTAAAGAGAAACTCTTTGTGTATTTGGATTTACAGCCACAGGCAGGATATTAGCATTCCCAGACCTGTTGGGTACTAGAGCACTGCTAATGAGCAAACAGCCCTGCTTCAATTAGTGGTTTGTGAAATATTCCTGGATATCAAATTGCTTTTACTGCTTGATAATCACAGTGGCTCTTGGGATGAAAAGCAACCAAGCAAAAATTGTTCCCTTGTTGAGTACTGCCTTGTTGATCTCCTAAGTTATTTCTATAGACAGAATTTAAGTTTGCCATCTCCCCAGAGTTCAGGTCTGATTTACACATGTAATCATTGTGTTGCTGTTCATGTTTTCTCTTGAAAATCTTTTCCATAGTATTTAGATTACCATCTTTTGAGACTGATTCTATAAGTAGTTAAGCAAGGTTGATTATTTATAAACAAATTAAGAAATAAACTATAGATGAACCCCAAATGGTAAACCACTATACTGGTAATTTACTTAGGCACAGGTGTTTATTTGGGGGGTGCAGATGAGGGGGGATTAGAGAGAGAGAGACAGAGACAAAGTCAGAGAAGCTGGGGACGTTTACTGAAATCAGGAGAATGTTTCATCCAGTTCACAACTTTGAGTTTCACTCTCCCTAAATTCTTTGCTTCTTAATTACTAACTTCAGGTTGCGGTAATGTTAACCCCAGCAACTGAAAAGAAAAGCTTCAGTATATAGCTTACGAAGAAAAAAGTAGCAAAGGGAAAGGAATTCAAGACCTGCTATTGGTATTTCAATACATTTATTGACAAGAATGCTGTCATAAATATTCATAAGCAAAGGCCATCTTTATTTATCTAGGAATTGTTAAAGTGAAGATTCCAAATTGGAAAGATACATCTTTTGTAAAATCTGCCTCCAGTTCCTGCTTTGAGAATAAGCATCTATTGTTAAATTTCTACGAACATTATAAATGGTCACAGCACATGCCACTTGATACAATCCCAAACTTTGACGTGTTTGATTTCCCAGTGGGCTGCCCTTCTCCACTGCAACCCCCCTTCGTCCATCTTCCTTTGGTAAGCAATTCTATATAGTTGGGGGGCTGAAGAGTATAACCTAATGATAGCATCAGGTACATTTACTTCTAAAATCTAATAGAGAATCGTTTTTACTACTTGATAGTAAGAAGCACTGAGAGTGATTCCTATTGACACTCAACTTTTTCAACCTCACCTAGATATCTATTATCTATAGATAAGGCAGAAAAGAGGTTGGGGGTACTTTTTCAATATTTTATTGTATTTTCTTAAATATCCTTTCTGGAATTTTCAGAAACAAAACATAAAAAAATTATATACTTTATTACAAATGGTAAACTCAGAGTGCTCCAAATCTCTTATTTACAAACAACACTGGGCAGGACACCCAAACAAACAAACATGAAATAACTTACAAAGGCATGAAGCTGTTTATTGACAGTAATCAGCTTTCATCAAATTAAAAAATATATATATGTACATACACAGTTAACGAAGGCAGGCGAGAAAGAGTTCCTCTGTAGGCTCGGCCTCGCTCTCACAAACCTCCCTCCCACCGCCCCTCCCCATCCCTCCCCCGCTTTGTGTTCTTAAGGAGTACTACAGAAGCAATCTACAGTCTCTATTGCGGTTTATAACCCCTCCCCCTCCCCCCTTTTAATACTGAATGAGATCGAATGTTAGGTCCATGCAGTTCTTGGTCAATGTTAAAGAAAAGTCTAACGTTCTGCCCGCGCGGGGACAGCCCGTCCGCAAAGCGGGGCAGCCCGCAGGCCGCCGCTCCCTGGCTCTGCGCCAAGGGAGGGCGCGCCAAGTCCTTCCCACTCGTGCACACTGGGGGCGCCGTCAGGACGCAACCCAGTCCAACTTGGATACCCTTGGCTTTAGTCCTCGGACACTTCTTTTTTCTCTGTCGCAACTTGTCAAGTTCTCAAGTCTGTCTCTCTGTTTTGTTTTTTTTTTCCTCCGTTACCCCTCAGCCCCCGACAGTCTCTCCTCAAAACGTTTGCAACTGCTGCGTTAGCATGAGTTGGCACCCACTGTTAACGTGGTTCATGACTTTCTGTTTAAGCTGGGCCACCTGTTCCCTGAGCATGTTGGCCGTGGACGCCAGCTCCGAGTTCTGCGCTTTCAAGGTTTTCACTTTTTCCTCCAGCCGGGCGATCCTCTCCAGCTTCCTTTTCCGGCACTTGGAGGCAGCGATGCGGTTCCTCATGCGCTTCCTCTCCGCCTTGATCCGCTCCTGGGACTCCATGTCGATGGGGGACAGGGGCGGCGTCTCACCGGGCATCTCGGGCACCGTCTGCGGCTCCTCCTTCAGGGCCTGCAGCCGTGGGTGCTGCACCGGGATCTGCTGGGGCAGGTGGTGCGGCTGCTGGGGCGGCTGCTGCTGCTGCTGCTGGGGCTGCGCGGGAAAGGCCAGGCCGGCCGCGCCGTAGGAGGGCGCCCCGCCGCCGCTGCTCAGCGCGCCCGGGTTGAAGTTGCTGAGGTTGGCGTAGACCGGCGGCTCGCTGTGCAGGCCAGCGCTGAAGCCGCCGCTACCGCCCCCCCCCCCCCCCC
>NW_007727243.1:231317-266790 GCF_000696425.1 Galeopterus variegatus
GGAGGGCTTCTGTATGCGCCAGGTGCGGGGCCGTGGGGCTGGACGGGAGCACGGCCGGGCGATTGGGAGGGGCCCCCCCCCCGCTGCTCAGCGCGCCCGGGTTGAAGTTGCTGAGGTTGGCGTAGACCGGTGGCTCGCTGTGCAGGCCAGCGCTGAAGCCGCCGCTACCGCCACCGCCCGCCACCGAGGCCACCGCGGGAGCCACCATGCCCGCCCCGTTGACCGGCTGCGCCGCCGACGTGACGCTGGGCAGTGTGTTCTGGCTGTGCAGTTCGGCCAGGGCGCGCACGAAGCCCTCGGCGAAGCCCTCCTGCTCGTCCGTCACGTTCTTGGGGCACAAGAACTGGGTGGGGGTCGGCGTGGTGGTGATGTGCCCGTTGCTGGACTGGATTATCAGGCGCTCCAGCTCGGGCGACGCCAGCTTGAGCAGCCCCACGTCGGGAGAGGTGAGGAGGTCCGAGTTCTTGGCGCGGAGGTGCGGCTTCAGGCTGCCCACCGGGTCGGCCAGGTTCAGAGTCATGCTCTGTTTCAGGATCTTGGGGTTACTATAGCCGTAGGCGCCGCTCTCGGACTGGAGGAACGAGGCGTTGAGGGCATCATCGTAGAAGGTCGTTTCCATCTTTGCAGTCATAGAACAGTCCGTCAGTTCACGTGGGGTTAGTTTGGGCTCCGCGTAGAAGTTTCGGGGCCGCAACAGCGCGCTGGCAAGCGGGGGCACCCGCGCCTCCCGGGGCCCTCAGCAAGGAAAGTTTCTCTAAGAGCGCGCGCACCCGCTGGCTGTCCTCCCCCGTGCGCCCTCCTCACCGGCTCGCTCCAGGGAGCGCGGGGTTAAGATGCCGCCTGCACTCTTACTTGTCCGCTCGCGCGCGCTGCCCGGTTTTGAAAAGTCACGGTCACTCACTGAGCGTTCTTCGGACACAGCGGTCCCTCGGAGCTTCCCGGCGACAGTGGCTCTCCCAGCGGCGCGCGTCAGCGCGGACCCCGCAGAGGCCGGCCGGCGGCGGGTCTCAGCCGCCCCAACTCCGACGACTGTCCCCTCCTCCGCTGCGAGGGGGAGGGGGGCGCCAGGCAGCCGCGGTTCGCGCTCGCCGAAGTTCAAAACCGGTGCGAGCGAAGCTGAGCGTACGTCCCTCCTCTCCTCTCTCTCTGCCGCCTTCTTTTCCCGACCGCCGCCGCGGCAGCCTTAGGCACAGGAAAGGTTTGCAAAAGTTCGCTCCGGGACCCGGGGCCACTTGTCTCCGGTCCTCCCGGCTGGGAAAGTTCTCTGCCGCTGCAGCCGCTCGCTGACTTCCCCGCTACTCTCCGCGGCTGTCAACAGCGCGGGCAGCGGGGCTCTCCTCCCGGGGCAGCTGGAGATGGGACTCTCCGGGAGCTCCCCAAAACACCAGCCCGAGAGCCAGAGGCGCTAGCTCTGGGCAGTGGGTAAAAAAATGGAAAAGAAAAGATTTACAGTTCGGACTCTCCTGCCGTCCCGTCTGGCTGTGTCTGTCTGTGGCTCTGAGTGCGCGCACCTCCACTCCCGCCTCGCCGCTTCAGCCACACTCAGTGCAACTCTGAGCCCTTATCCAGCCGGAGCTCAACACTTATCTGCTACCAGTCAACCCCTAAAAATAGCCCATGATGTCACCCCAAGGCCTTGCCATTGGCTCGTGTCGCTCTCATGGGGGCGGGCCCGCCCGTCGCCATGGAGACTCCACCCCAGAAGATTCTTCTCCCGGGCCGCGGAGGCTCACGGGATGAGGTAATGCTCCGCTGCCCTCCTACAGTTGGGCCCTTCTTTTCCCTCCTCCCCCCGCTCCCGCTCCCGCGCGCCGCTCGCCCCTCTCTTCCCCGTCCCCTCCCCGGTCCGTCTTTCCCGGCCCGCCCGGTGCATTGTGGGCTGACGTCTTGGGGTTTGACCGTCTAGTGACGGTGGCTGCCGCGAGCGGGCAGACGCTCGCAGCCTCTGACAGAAGCGGACTCAAGTTCAGGGCTCCGGATGGAGAGGCAGGGGATGCGGGGGTCAGGAAGGCTGGGGAACCCGGCCAGTTTTCCGGGACCCAGGGCGGAGTGAGGTGGTATTTCCCCGTTCGGGGGCTCGAAGTCATCCACTGGCGTTGCTCCGCCGTGCGGGGCCCCGAGCCTGAGAACCCCCCCGCACTTCCGGGGGGCGGGAGCACCGCCCTTAAGGTGGCTCTGCGAAGTCCCCCGTGGGTTTGAGCGAAAGTGGGCTTAAGTTTTGGGCGGTGTCGCGAGAGTCGGCCCCCCACGTTGAGAACGCGCAGAAGTTTGTCTCTTGGTCAAGTTCATGAGCTACGGTCGGCGCCGTTGTGTGGCTGCACTTAGAAGCCGAGTGATTTGCATTGCTCGAAAGGGGCGCTCAGCTGAGTTCCCGCTGCACCCCCTTCTCCCTCCGGGACCGTGGGGGAAGGGGTGCGGGGGTTCGCAGCTTTGCGGTGGAGGGGCGGTTTTTATAGGGATGGAGGTAGGGCATACCTCAGCGTCCAGATGAGAACGCGCATTTAGGGGATCCAAAACTCGGGGTACTCGTGTGATCGACCACCCCAACTCACCACCTCCGCACACACGCTACGCACACACTCCCCGATTTGCGTCGAGAAAACGAGTCCCGAGAGCGACGACCCTCGCCAGAAGTCACTCAGTGGAACCAGGAGTCAGTAGAACCAGGACCTAAAAATCTCTCTAGTCCCTGCCGGGTGGTGGGCCCATATCCTGCGCAGCCTCTAGGAAGCGCTAGACTCATATCAGTGGTTCTTTTCCTGCAGTTGTTATTTTATCCTCCCCCCGCCCCCCACCCCTTAGTGATAAAAGTGTATGGTGGAAAGAATACCGAAGTCGGGAATGGTGGTTCTCTCGCGGCCAGGCTGTCACGGTGTGAAGTGAGCAAATCACGGAACTGCTCTAGCTTCAGTTCCCTCATCTGTAAGTGGGGCCGGTGAGATCCATCTCAGTGGCCTCCCAGGAGTTAGTGTAGCGTCCTTGCCTCCAGAACTAGGGAGGTGGTCACCAAGCAGCCCCCTTCCCTGCCCTTCCTCGAAGTTTCCCCGAGCCTCGATGGAATGCCAGCATATAGGAGTGTGATTTGGCAGGACCGGTGTACGTTCCTGCGAGGAGCAGGGAGGGGAGGAGGGGAGTGAGGGGGTGAGGGAGGAAAGGGTTGGAATTCAGCTCTTTCCCAACCCTTCTGTGTAGGGCCGGGTCTGAGGTTGGACCTGCAGCAAGTTTAAGTTCTTAGGTTCTAATTCGGTCTTTGCTGCCTCTGCACCTGGGGGAATTCAGCCTTGGGTTCATAGCCCCCAGCCTGTAGGTATTTGTGGCTTTTAGAGTACAGAAACCAACAGCAGCTGGTATCAGTGGGAAATCCGCCAACTTCTCTTCGCTCCGGGCGCTCACCTCGCTTTCACTGATGCAGCCTGAGAGTAACTGAATGGCTACTACAGTGAGCCAGCCACCGAGCTGGGGTGGGGGTTGGGGAAGGGATAGAGTGATGACAAGATCAGCTACTTCTCTCAAGGGGGGAATATTCTCCTCTGTCTGTTGCCCTGAATCATTTTCTATCGTAATCAGGGAACTGGTGTTCTAAATAATTTTTTTGTAACAGTAATAAACATAAACTTCACGTATTAAACACTATCTGCCAGGTGTTTTCCCAAGCAATTTAAGTATGTTGTTTTCTCCCCACAACCATTTTGAGAGGCATATATTATTATCTGGATTTAACATATGAGGAAATAGGCCCAGAGAAGTTAAATATCTTGCTTAGGTCACACAGGCAGCTGGAGTTTGATCTCTGGTCTGGGTTGCACTCCCTGGTTGTATTTTCTTTACTCTGACAAACTTTCTTGTGAAATATTAGTTGATTGCAAAGGAAATGGCGCTTGTGGCATACAAAAAATTTTCCTGCCTGAACCTCTGATTGTATCTTCTTTCAGAGCTCCTGTATTTAGAAATTTCAAGACTTAGGATTTTGTATAAATATATATCTTCTGCCTGAGGGTTCTGTGTGTTCCTCTCTGCCTTATGTGGTTTAGTAGGCTGATTTTCTCCTTATGTTGAGAAATAGCATATTTCATCCAAAAAATAACAAATCTGTTCATGTTAACGCCCCTGCTTGGAAGCCTTCATTGGCTTCCCCTTATGACCAGGAGAAGTTTGGACTCCTTTGCCTGGGAGAAGGGACCTTTCACAATCTAGCTTCTGCTCTCTCCAGCCTCTTCTTTCACTCCCAGTTTCCAGTAAGGAAGGGCTGCATTATGCTGCCCTAACGAGCATCCCTAACCAGCAACCCTAACGAGCATCCCTAACCAGCAACCCTAACTTCTCTATGGCTTAGCCCAGTGATAGTTGATTTCTTGTTCTTGTTGCATGACCATTGCAGGTCTTCAGGGGAACTCAGGTCACAGGGGTCACTCTAGGACTCAGGGTGAAGTAGGCTTCATCTTGACACGTGCTACTGTCAACTGTCTTGGCTGGGGAGCAAGAGCACAGCAATCATTCACAGGCTCTCAGAGCATGCGCCTGGAAGTGGCACATGTCACTTCTGCTGATATATCATTGGTCAAAGCCGGTCACTTTAAATGCATAACTTTAAATCTCTGTAATTTGACCAGATGTCTGAAAGGGCTCTTCCGGAATATTTGGGGAACAACAGTAATGACTTTGACAATCTCCCTTTCTGTTCATTAAATGTTTGGTTTAAGGGCCGGCCCGTGGCTCACTCGGTAGAGTGTGGTGCTGATAACACCAAGGCCACGGGTTCGGATCCTATATAGGGATGGCCGGTTTGCTCACTGGCTGAGCGTGGTGCTGACAACACCAAGCCAAGGGTTGAGATCCCCTTACCGGTCATCTTTAAAAAAAAAAAAAAAAATGTTTGGTTTACTCTTCTCCCACCAGAGAATTCTCTCACTCTTTCCTCAGGGAGACATCCTTAAAGACCTATCTAGTCACAGTATCAAGCTCACTTTCCAGGCTTTCTGGGTGCTGCATAGTAGACTCCACATCGGGTTCAGACGTGTCTCCTCCTCATCTGAAGGCAAGATATCTACCCTGCGTGCCTTCCATATGTACAGTGGGGCAGAGACAGGATGATTGTAATGGACACTCCATTTGGAAAGGAAGAAATGGGAGATCACAGTAGACATGGGTCCACTGAGAGACATTTTTGAGGACCTTCCTATGCACTGTCCCAATTAGTCCCTGATTCAGCCTCTTGAGTGTAGCTGCCCTGTCTGTTGTTTTCCATGACTCCTGGATTTGCTCTCAGAGAGTTTTCATTTTCTACATCTAAAGCAGACATTAGAAAATATGCTTTTAAATAAATTAGCTTCTAAAACCTTGAATTCAGTCTCCTATAATCCAGGCTGATGCTCTTTTGATAATACAACTCTCACAAAAGTGTAGGCTTCTTACCTATTTGATACCAGGTGTTCCATGTGCCAAAAACCACAGTTCTTTTCTAGACATACGTCTATGGTTTGTCATCTTTTTTGCTTTCTTACTCTTGTGCCCCTGATCTGTTTTTCTCTCTCCTTCACTTGCTCTCTTACTCTAAGCTTGGTTTTGAGTGTTTTAGGCTTATTGGGCTTTGGTGGTAGAGTCACACTTTTCCTCCGTTTCCCAGAGTAATTTTGTCCAATTGAGAGCATATGCTGGATAACATCTTAATTTACCCTGAGTTTTTAACAATAGGTTCATACCCTTTGACTTGATTCTTACTTCAAGGCTGATTTTTTTTTTCAAGATGCTTTCTTGCTGAAGACACTTCTTGATTTTATATTTTACTAGTCGAGATTGAGAAACAATTGCTTCTTCTAACTCTGCAAATCCCTGAATTTGTAGATTGTCTCTACTCCCTTTCATTCCTGCTTGCAAACTGGCCAAATTTTTTCTGAGCTCATCTCAGAATAACTTGTAATAACTTTTCGAATGCATCCAACAGCCACCGACACATGCTACTAACATTCTGTTTTACAATCTCTTGCTTTAGTTCATTAGGTTCGTGATCTGCCTTCTAAATGATCACAGGTGATAGGTTTACCGAGTAGATCACTATCCTTTCAGCTTCTGATAACAGTGTTCTTAATGCCCTCTAAATGAATGTTTAGTTTTACCATTGTTGTTTGTTATTGTTATTACATTACCCCATGTCTAGGTGCCAATTTTTGTATCAGTCAGGATAGATGGGTTATGCTGTTATAATAAAAAATCATAAAATCTCAGTGGCTTAACAAAGAAACTTTATTTCCTGCTCATACTACATGTTCAAGGTCATGGGGGCTCTGCTCAATGTGCTAACTCAGAATCCTGTTTTGAAGAAGGTTTCTTCTTGATAACATGCTTCCACAATCATCTCAATCACTTTGGCAGGGGAAGGAAAGCACAGTGAATTCACATTGGCTTTAAAAGCTTCCTTCTAGAAATGATACACATTATTGTGTTTATTTATTATTGACCAAAGCTAGTCACATGATCATGCCTTACTTATAGGGTGTAGGAAAGTACAATCCTACTATATGGAAGTCAGCTGAAAATGCACACCTCTGTGTAGTCTAGGTTATACTGTGGTAGCAATCCAAAAATTTTACTGGATTACAAGCACAGAGCTGTTTCTCACTTATACTACATGTCCACCATAAGTTGCCTGTATCTCTGCTTCACACGTATTATGTTTGCTCCAGGACCCTGGCTAACATTGCTGATTGTCGTGGCACAGAGGGAAGAGCATGGTTCCTAAAGCCTCTGCTGAGAGCAGTTCACATGGCCAAGCCTGATGTCAGTGGGGAGGGGCAGCAAGTATTTGTGAATAGTAATGCAGTTTACCACACCCTGCACTCCACATTCCCTCCATTCCTCTGAGTCCTAGACACTCCAAACATTTTTTCATTTCTGTAACATTTTCCTGTCTTTCCATTTACTTTTATGCTTAATCAAAATGCCACCTGGCAAACTCCTATTCACCCTTCAAGACCCAGCTCACATAATCATTCCCTCTGAAGCTCTCTCTCACCCCATCTCCCACCTCACCTTCAAATAGTAATTATCTTCTCTGGCTTACACCGCACTGGGTACATACCTGAAGTAGAGAATGTTTATCACATCATCTTGTAAATGTTTTCTTAAATCCCTGACTCCAAATCCAGGAAGTGTGTCTTATCTCCAATACTTTTTTTTTTTTTTTCCTTTTTGTCTTCTTTTTTACTGATCGGTAATGGGATCGCAACCCTTGGTGTCAGGCCCATACCGGGGACTGGCAACGGGATCGCAACCCTCAGTGTTGTGCCCGCACCGCGCTCAGCCAGTGAGAGGGGACCAGTCTCCACATGGGATCCGAACCCTCGGCGGGAGCGCTGCTACACTCCCAAGCAGCGCACTCTCCAGTGCGCCACCGGGCCGGCCCTTATCTCCAATACTTAATATAGTGCCTGGCTCATAGAAGGATAGAAGGTGCTCAATAAATGCTTGTTGATGGATTTTTTTTTTTAAGTAGTCTTTTCCATAATGGAATTAAGGGGGTGTTTTAATAGTCAACTAGCAATAGTACTTTGTTTTAATACATAATATTTGGAACATGTCAAACTCCCCTGCTGACACCTCCTTAAGGGCATTCTGTTAGCCTAAAGTAGTTGGTACTTCTCCCCTCACTTACTTTTCTCCCACCACACTGGCTGTGGCTGTATCAGTCAGGATAGCCTAAATTATGTATAGAAAAAAAATAATTCCCAAGCCTCAATGACTTAAGACAAGCAATTTTATTCCTTGCTCCTGCTACATGGGCATCAAGGGTTGGAAGGGACTCTGATCACATCATCTTCCTTTGAGACCCAGGCTGATGAAGCACCCACTTTCAGGATCATTACAGATCTCATGGTAGAGGGAAAGAGAGCTTTGAAGGGTCTTTGCATAAAATAAGTGTCTTTACCTAAAATGGCATGTTACTTTTCACAGTTCATGGCTAAAACTAGTCTTGTGGCCCCACCTAGTTGTATAGGGACCAGGAAGTGCAATCCTATTTGCCTGGAAGATAGAGGGCTGAAAGTATTTGGTGACCAGCCCTAATGACTCCCACACTGGCCCTCAAACAAGATCAACTATTTGTTGCCTAAGAACCTTTATATGAGCCTTCCCACCTCTTCCCTGTTCCTTGGTCAATTTCTATCTTCCTTTGGATGTTAGCTTAAATGACAGTCAAAGAGGCTTTCTGTGATTTCCATATGGTACCCTCCCCCCATCAAAATTAGATTCCCTTCTTATACTCTCATAAGTCCCTATAATTTTTCTTTATAGTTACTGGGAATTGAGGAGGGTGATGAGTAACACACCTTTCTTTCCTTCATCAATTCAGAACCTACTGAAAGTTAGACACAGGAATAAGATGAATGGGGATGGAAATGTTGGCTTGATAGTAGATACAGACTGGACTGAAGAGCATGGCAGACAGGAGGCCACAGTGGATTTTCTCATGCTTCACCCCTGAGTTAAACTTACCTGTTAGGCCCTGGAAAAGATCGGCAGGTGCAGGCCTCTTCCAAAGGGACAGTGAGTATGTACATCCTTTGGATGAATTGTCTCTCAGGAGAGAGAACAAGTTGCTGAAATGGACATGCTTGAGTCTTCTGAAATCAGCAATCAGATAACTCCTCTTTCCATTTGGAGTAAACAAGGGATGGAGAGAGAGGACAGGAGGGTTACTCTAACAAATGTCCCCTTATGGAAAACTGAGGCCAGGGAAATGGTGATCTCCTAATAATGGAATTTATTTTAATTTGTTATTCCATACTTCTTTGTGCAGTTGTATATTTTTGTTCTTTTTTAATTTCTGTTTTTTAAAGGTCTGTTTTGCCTACCAGAGGCCAAGCATCAAGAGGGCAGGAAAAATATATCTTTTTGTCCCCACTTTATCCACAGCATCTAGCGTGGTCCTTGGCACAGAGAGGGTGCACAGTAGATCTTTGTTACACAACTGAGTTCCTATGGAAGTCCTCTTAGATCAAGTAGGTTTTCATCAAGGAGGAATGTATAATTGTTGTACACACCATCACCCTCATGGTGATGCCTTTTCTGCACTCAGGACTTCCACAAAACTTACAGTATCATAAAGTGGCAAGAGTCTTAGAGGCCATCTTCCAAGTCCTACCCTTCTCCCAATACAGAAATTCCTTTTGTGGCATCTTCACTACTTAAATACTTCTAGTCACAGAGTAAGGACATGTTGCCCAGATCCAGGAGTAATAATTCTGCCAAATACTGCTGGTTGGACATCATTGGGAATATTGTGGGCATGAAACTTAAAAAGCAATTTTGGCCAACCATAGAGATCTGCTGGAAAGACAGCTGAATGGTGAGAGGCCTGAAATCTTGTCCCATGGAGATGAATTGAAGGCTGGGATTATTAACCTGGGGGGAGCAGGGTGTGGAGAGTGAGGGGAAGACCATGAGAGCATATACAGGAGTCTCCAAATAGTTGTGAAACTGTCGCGTGGGGAGTTGACTTATTCTGTACGTTTTGAGGTCAGAGCTAGGGTAATGATTAGAAAATAGAGAAGAAAACTCTGCTGTGTTTAAGAAAGAACTTTCTGAGGTTAGAGTTATTTATTAATAGGTTAGTTGCCTTGAAAATAGTATTGAAGTTCCTCCACTCAACACATTTATTGTCTGCTGTGTGCTAGATACTATGCTAGGTTAGTGATGATGATTCCTAGTGAGCCCATAGTACTTTTAGTACTCATCACTTTATTTTCATAGTTAATAAAAGCTATGTTAAATAATCTTGTTTAGAATTTGCCTGAGAGTGGTCACCAACATTAGTGGTTTCTCAATTCTGGAATCGACCCTATTTTACTCTCAAAATTTGTAAACCTGGGATGATACTTTCTCATGTCTAATGTTAGTTAGATAAACGTTCTTGTCTCAAAGTCACGAGTGTTTTCAGTATCCATAAATCAAAATTACCTGTACTTGAGATCACTCATGAAGACTAGGTACCTCCTTGCTGTCTATGGCAGAAGAACTACAAAATGTTCACCAAACCCCTTTTCCTTCTCCTCTGTGTACAGCTAGACTACCTTTCCCAGCCTCCTTTATAAACAGGTGTGGCTGAGTTTTAGCCAGCACAAAGGGGATGAATGTGACGTGTTTCCCTTGCAGGCCTGGCTCATAAAACTGTCTCTCTCCATCTCCTGGTTAAATATAAGGGATTCCAGGGACACAGCAAAGGACAGAGCCTCTGATAGAAGGATCTCTGAATGACCATGTGGAAGGTGGCCCGCTGCCCATAAATATTATCAATGGACTTTGACTGAATGAGAAATTGTCTTTATTGTGTCAAGCCGCTGAAATTTTGGAGTGTATCTGTTAAAGCTTCATATTCCAGTTGGTGCTGTAGGATAGCCTCAGTGAGGGAATAAATGCAGAACTGAAGTTGGGGAGTTTGTTCTGCCATTTCCAGTTTGAAGAGAATTTGTGGAGGAAGCAGAAGAAAAGAACATAGCACTTAATTACATACTGAGGCTTCCTTTTATTAATGTTTTCTCCCATCTAATTTATAAACTTAATGAGGCTTGTTACCATGTCTGATATCCTCTTCCATATTTAATCTTTCAGTGGGTATTTATTGAGAAATGCCAGGTGTTTTGGGAATTTCAGAAGAAATATAGGTAGTACATATTGTTAGATATTTTATTCATTTATTCAACAAGTTTTGAGCATTTACTATAGGTCAGCCACTTGTGATCATTGGTGAACAAAAGCTAATGTGCCTGCCTACAGTTGGGGTATGGCGAGGAAAATAGATAATAAAGAGGTAAGACTAGTCTAGTATGATAATGCTATGAGAAAGAAAGAACAAGATGCTCTGGGCGCATCAGAAGGGGCATCTGACAAAGGTAGGGATCAGAGAATTGTCCTCTAAGAAGGTGAAGAAACTAAGACCTCCAGGATGACTAGGAGTAGCCAGAGGAAGAGGAGACAGTGGAGAAAGAGTATTCTAGGAAGAGGGAGTGCATGTACAAAGGCTTTAGTGAACTAACATGGGGCGTGTTTGGGGGATGAAAAGGTAAGCCAGAAAGGGAGAATGGAGAGGATGAGCATGAGAGGAGGGCCTTGTAATATACGTATGCGTTTACTTAATAAATGCATTCAGAGGGCCTTGTACTATGTGCAAGCATAATATGTGTGCACATTTACCTGGGAGGAAACATGGCTGATTAACCATCAAGACATCAACAGTTGTAACAGTTGGGTAAATTCCACTTTTCTCCTTATGTTTGTTTTAAAATTTTCTAACATAAACATGTATTACACTTGCAATTTAAAAAAATCAAAATAGATGTTTTTTCTTATTAGTTGTGACTGCACCTGCTGTCCCTCTTTGGATCCTCACAGCAGTCCTCTGAGAAAACTGAAGTCCAGAGCTGATTCACAGTGAAGCCAGAATTAGCCTTCCTAAAGTCCCCTTCAGTCTACTTTCTTCTGCATTGTTCCTGACTTCTCTGTAATTTTCTAAGTCGCAATGATGGCTCTTTTGGAACTACTGACTTTAGCGTAGTGTTGTGCTTTAGTGTGAATGTAGTTTGCAACCTGGAGAAATTAGGTCAAAATTCTCATAATACTGGTATACCTAGAAGGTTTCCTATACGCAATGAATGGTCCTCAACCCACTGGGCTACATAAACTTACCTTTTCTGTAACACTGTCATGTCTTTTACCTAGAGATTTGGCAGATGGGGAGGAGGCTACTGATGATTTTCTAAAATGAAGTTAGGGAGGCGATGGTTCTCGATTATTCTATCATCTTACCTCTTTATTGACTAGCATGTTGGTGTTCAGCCAAATCAGTGATGATGAGTATTTGCCATGAACACCCAAACACTTGAAAGTCTGGAAACACTATATTAGCATTCTCTAAATCATCTTGTGGCGAGTACAGCCTCCCAACATCTCAGAGGCTTAAAAATAACATGAGTTTATGTCATGTGCATGTTACATTTCCATCCTGCTTTAGGCCATAGCTCTTTACTTTGAGACCAAGGCTGAAGGAGCAGCTCCCTGTCTAAGATATTGCTGGCATGTGTCATAGGAAAGAGAAAGAGGTGTCACCACGGGGTGGCTCTTAAAGCTTTGCCCATGGGTCACTTCCACTTACATTTCATTGGCCAAAGTGCATCACAGAGCCAAACCTGAAATGGGGAGAAGAGAAACCTTGATAGGGAGGGCCAGCAGATATTTTGACAAACACCTTCAGCTCTCAGAGTTGCAGTTTCTTTATAAAATGGAAATAGGTAAAATACATTATGGGATAGTCAAACCATGAAATATCATGTAGCCATTTTAAATGATGAATTAATTAATTGTTCTTAGAGAGATGAGTTGACTAGGAGAAATGCCCATGATATAGCATTAGGTGAAGAGAGCACGTTGTAGAGTAATGTGCACAGCATGGTCTCATTTCTGCATAAATTAAAACACCTTTATCTGAGTATATTTGTTTGCGTGAGCATATTAGTAAAAACAGTAAATGTTTAATGAGTGCTTCCTACATATGCCCAGCACTGTGCTAAGTGTTTTTTTTTTTTTTTTACATGCATTTGCTCATTTAATCCTTGGAAAAACCACAGAAAGGAGTAGAAAGTTACACACCAAATGGTTATTGTTAACTACCTTAGTTGGGTGGTGGGATTAGAGAGATTTTATTCACTTTAAGAACTGGGTGATTTCTGTAAATTTTTACTTGGCACAATAGGTGGATTAATCAGCTCTTGTGAAACAAACCATCACAAAATCTGTGTGCTGTTATTCAATGTTGAACATTTTATTTTCTGCTCACTGGTCTGCAGGTCAGGTGACGTGGCTTAGACCTCCTAAGGGTTCATTCAGCCTTCCCTCTCCATTGCACCTACCACTCCTGCAATTTTCTAAGCAGTACTGATGGCTTTTCCTGGAACTGCTGACTTCAGTGCAGTGTTGCAAGTGTATGTAGTTTGCAACCTGGAGAAATAGGGCTGAGGGCGAAATTCAGGTCTGCTCCATGTGTCTCATTCTAGAACCTATGCCGGAGAGGCAGAATCTACCAGGGACATGTTTTTCTCAGGGCAGAGGTGGGAGTAAATGGAAGCACTTGAAGCTTTTTCAGGCCTCAGCTTGGAACTGGCGGGTTGTCATTTCTGCCCACAGTCTATTGGTTGAAGCACGTCACATGTCCAAGTTCAATCTCAGTGGAGCTGGGAAGTCATGGAGGTTGCAGAAGAAGGGAGTGAATATTTGCTGTGTAGGAATCTACCACAATAAGCATAAATTGCTTTCTTAGTTAAAAATGAAGCAACAAAAAAAAAACCTAATAGAACAAGGAAAAGAGAATATTTACTAGGGATAGTTTAAATTGTGTTCAATATATTCCAAAGTTGCATTATGCATTTCTTAAAAATACCAGTTCCAAACCTGCAATTATAATGAGCACGGTGATATTAACATGGACATTTAATTAGCCATCATACTCATTGCCTAGTAGGGCAGGTCAGAGTTTACAGAAGCTTGGCTTTTACTGCCTGTGGTGTGACATACTAAGCATAATCCAGAGACTGTTTAATGGGCTTTTGTGTATATTACTGCTACTTGTGTGGCTATCTGCAATCCCAGGAACAGGAAGCATGAAATCACAGACTTTCAGACCTTGAAGGGCTCTGGTGCCCATGGTAGGCAGGTGCCTCCTAACTTCAGGGATAGCTTCTTTTGCCAATTATAGTCATTCTCAGTTGGGTGTGTCTCACACTGGAAAATGGTAATGGAAATCAAAACTCCTTCACTTAACCAATGGGGACACAGCCCCAGCTATGACTTCCTTGAGTGACATAGTAGTAAGACAGTAGCCAAAGATGGAATGGAAACCCAGCTGTCTTGAGTAGGCCTGGGACCTTTAACTTTGCTTCTCCGCAAAACATAAACATCAAGCATGTGGATCATTGGTGAGTATTCAGTAGGCTCTGAAAACTTCCATTACTCTCTTTAAAAAATATATGAAGTTGTCTTTTTTTCCTGCTTCCTCTGTCCTAAGAGAACCCAAGCATTTCTTAGAGCAACTACTTGAGTCCTGTGAAAAAAATGCCAGGTGACACAGAATGTTGAAATAAAGAGTAGCATGTTAAATTTCTTAAAACACTGGCCAGGGAATCAGGACTGTTCCAATTTCCCTTTTATTCTAAGTAATTTAGAAAATATCTGCCAATATAGCTGATAGGAATCAATTACACACACGAAAAATGTTTTATTAAGGAATTTATTTGTTAGGATTAAGAGTCACGTTTCTCAAGTTTCAGTCATTTAACTGTCACTTTTTATATTTTTCTATATCCACTTACATGTACTAAAATCAATTTATTCAATATTTTTTCTTTAAATGTACTCACTTCTTTAAAACCCAAAGATATTTTTATAGGAGATGAAAAATGGATATTATTATGTTGGATTAGATACTATTATAAATGGGTGATAAGCATTAATTGCCATAAACATTTAGACAACTGTAAATATAAATACAAAGTCATTAAAATAAGTAGATTTATCCATGTACCACAGAAAGTCGTCTCTTATTCTACAAGCGGTCGGCATTCTCCACTGATATAGCAGAAAAGTGTGGGCTTTGAAATCAAGAAGACTTAGGTTCAAATCTCGACTCATTCTCTTCATGGAAATATTCATATTATCTTTTAATTCTATTTTTCTACAAAATTTTTGAAGTATTCACATATAATCTTTGGCAACTTCCTTAAATGGCTAAGCACCAGTTTCTTATCTTAAAATGGAATAACAAAAGCTATCTCACACAGTGTGTGTGTGTGTGTGTGTGGTCTTTAAAAAGCATCTAGTGTCATTATTGTCTCAAAGTAGGAGCTCAAAAAATTTAGTTTCCTTCTTCCTTTCCTCAATGTTTCTTTATTTTTCAAAATGACAATCATGAATCATATTATTAGGTAGATGAATGATCTAGGGACAGTATTAATTTTTCCCCAAATAACTTACTGATCAATTGTCTACCATGTGCTAGGAACCATGCTAAGTGCCGTGGGTAAAATGAAAACTGAGTAAATAGACTTGGAGTAGAAGACTTGGATTCAAGTCTTAGCTCATCTCCATTGGATAAGTCATTTAACATCTCCGAGCTTCATTTTCCTCATCTGAGAAGTGAATGTGGTGATGGACATTTACTTCAAAGATCTTATGTAAGGAATGCTGTAATAGCTTCTGGAAAAGCCTTTAGTGAACTGATACAGGCATTTCTGTTATGATATCGAATATATGTTCCTGAAATAGTTTGTGTTCTGCAGAATTGTACATTAAAAATAACAGGGCTTTTGCAAAAATAGGGCTGGGACAGACTACGAAAACTTGTACAATATTGTAAACACAATGCTAAGGTAAAATTCTAAATATCCAAATAAAAATAATAGAGCTAGGGCTGGCCAGTTAGCTCAGTTGGTTAGAGGACAGCCTTATAACATCAAGGTCACGGGTTCAGATCCCTGTACTGGCCAACTGTAAAAAAAAAAAAAGCCAAAAAATAATAATAGAGCTAAAAAGATGTGTTGAATTTTGAGTAAGTAAATACACACATACATATGTGCTGCAGCAAATATAAGGCTTTACCTTAGTAAAACTGGCGAAGGTCGCTTGATGGAAGGCATAAGGAAGGGATGAGGCTGCTGAGTTATGGAGACAAGGGCAAATGCTCAAAGACAGGAGAGCACCATGCAATAAGCTCTTCCAAGAAAGAGCATGCAGGCAAACAGCCTAGCAGGATGATTCAGGGTAGAAGGGCATTATGTTCAGTATTTCCAGTGCTCTTTTCCTCTGCGGCAACTGCATTCAAATGTGTTAGTGGACTTTCTGCTCAGCTGCTGCTCCTTGGTGGGACAATCCTTTAACATCCTGGGAAGAATCAAGCAACTTGCATGTTACACTGGTACATACTGCTGTCATTCCTCTAGTTATCAGTCTTATCTTGTTTGACAGTTAACGTGCTACAGTATCATGTATTACAGCAGAGTACTCCCCATTTTCAGATGATGGGTTGCAGCTCTCAACACAGTCCCAGGCTTTATGACCAGAATAAGCAGTGGCTCCCAGAGGTGGCATTTAGTAGGAGACATGAGTCCCTCCCTCTGACCCTTCCTTCCTCCGCAGCCTGACCAGGCTACTGCCCCTCCCCTCTTTGGTTTCAGGCTTCCTCTTCCTCACTAGCCTGTGAGCTCAAGAGGGCTCTGTCACATTCATCTTTGTGCTCTGAGGGCCCAGCACAGGTGTCCCAGAGCAGAATGGTTGCATTGCACTTGAACCTCATTTCGTAGTCTTTATATTGGACTCACTGAGGGGAATGGTTCCCAGACTCATCCAAAGATATCAAAATCATTGGATCACCATGAGGTGAGGATGGAGACACTCCTCTGGGACAGGGACAGTATCTCACTTGGCTCTATCTCCTGCATCTCTGTTGTTCCCAAGTGAGGCGGGGACTGCTCAGTAGGTTACAGCCATACTTCACTCAGGAAAGCAGCATACCCTCCTCTTCAGCTGTCCTCTATTCCTCCCTCTTCCTTCCTCCCTCCCTTCCTTCCTTCCAACAAATATTTATTGAGCCCCTGTTCCATGCCAGGAACTATGTAAGGTGCTGGGGATGAAGTGGTGAGCAAAAAAGGCATGGAATCTGCCCTCATGGTGCTTCTGTATTGCATACAGCTCACATGTTCAACCTCTGGAGCCAGATCACCTGCGTCTGATATTTGGCTCTGTCCTCTACTCACTATGTGAACTCGGCCAAATTCCTCTGGGCCTCAGTTTACTCATCTGTAAACTTAGGCTCATAATAGAATCTCTTTCAGAAAGTTGTTGTGAATGTTAAATAAATTATATGTAAAGTACTTAGAATAGTATTTGACACAGTAAATGCCTAATAATTATTAACTGTAATTACCAGTTGCTATATAGAGATAATAAGTCAACAAATTAATATAAAAAATCACAATAAGCAATAAATGTTATGAGTGAAAAGAACTGGGTGGAAACTGCCTATAGCCTGAAACTGTGTTTTCCCTGTGGTGTAGTTGGTTGAACAAGTTGAACATGTAAATGTTATCTGACGGGAGTCAGAAATGATTGACCTATGGATCTAGATCTCTAACTATCCTTCCGGTTTTGAAGAAGTGGGGACCTTCTTAAAGAGGATAATCAGAAAGGACCTCTCTGAAGAGGAGATATAATATAAAAAATATAAACACTGAAACTGGCAGGAGGAGGGTGTGAGGGGGCATTCCAGGCAGAGGAAAGACAGGACAGGTCCCAGGCAGGAAAGAGCCACCACCAATAATCAGGTGTTTGGACTTTACCCTTTGGGGTCTGCAGTTGGCTGATTTTGTTAAAAGAACCTTTGTTCCTAGACCACCAGGTGAAGTGTCACTGTATGGGCAGCCTCAGGAGTGTCTTCCAAACACTGGAGACAGGCACTGGTACCTTGCATATCCTGAGGATTCTAGCTCTCCTCATCAACTCTCCACCCTTCCCACTGAACTTGACCCCACCATGTCTGCTGGGTCATTGTTTGATTTCTTATGCTACAATTGACCAAATTAAAGAAAGGAAACATAATGAACAAGCATTTCTATGTACTGTGGTCTAAGTTCACTCTTAATCCCTAAGTTTTAATCAGTTTACGGTACCAGCCACATACACTTTGGATAACCTTTGGTCACATCATCTCATTTGCCTATTCATTCACAAATATTCATTCAACAAATACCAACTAAACAAGAAGTATATTCTAATATGACAGGTAGATAGGTTACTTGGGGCCACAGTTTCTCCGTCGGTGAAGACTCAGGTCAGATCACTGGTTTTCAACTGCAGTATTGACTCCCAACCCCCATTTTATTAAATAAATTAGAATCGTTTCAAGTTTGGGGCCGGCCCGGTGGCACACTGCTACAGTGCGCTGCTTGGGAGTGTGGTAGCGCTCCCGCCGAGGGTTCGGATCCCACATACAGACCGGTTCCCGCTCACTGGCTGAGCGAGGTGTGGGTGCAACACCGAGGGTTGTGA
The DNA here is from genome assembly GCF_000696425.1 of Galeopterus variegatus. Classification (NCBI taxonomy): domain Eukaryota; kingdom Metazoa; phylum Chordata; class Mammalia; order Dermoptera; family Cynocephalidae; genus Galeopterus; species Galeopterus variegatus. The sequence continues at coordinate 249,399 of NW_007727243.1, forward strand.
TTCCGTTGCCGGTCCCGGTCCGGTACGGGCGTGACACTGAGGATTGCGATCCATTGCCAGACACGAAAAAAGACAAAAAGGAAAAAAAAAAAAAAAAAAGAATCGTTTCAAGTTTATTCCTTTGCTAGCTTCAGCCTCACTCCCTGGTATACTGAAGGGCTTTCTCAGATGGGAGAGAAAACGATGGAGTGACAACTAGCAGATGGGAATTTCTATTACTATTACCCAGAACTTAATTTTTCTCTGCCTAGGTTGTTAGGCTATGTGAGCTTCACTTGGCACAAGGTCTCCATGGAAAGGGCTGAGAACTGTTGACCTGGATGTTCTCTGAGGTCCTTTCTAGCTCTGATGTTCTCTGAGTCCTGAGACTATTTCTTTTTTTCCTTTGTTTCTTTTCATTTAACATCCTTCAGATGCATATTTCCAAGAATCTATGTGGCTTGCTCTCTTGTTCATGTCAGAGATGGTGCTTCAGTTTTGCTTAGCAGTTCTCCTACTGGTCCCTCCCTCCTCTTGATTCACTCTGCTTCTACAGACCTTTTCAGAGCCTTCATTTCAGTGAATCCTAATTGCAGGTGTGTATGTCCTCAAATTCAAGATCTTTATTGAATACCAGTAGGCTAGCTGGATGAATTAATGAATTCTTAATGATTATTGATAACCTCACCTGCATGTGTGCACAGATGCACACCTCTCTCTGGATTATTTGATTTCTTTTGCAAGGGTATTTTTTTTTTTTTTTTTTGTGACCGGTAAGGGGATCGTAACCCTGGCCCTCACCACGCTCAGCCAGTGAGCGCACCGGCCATCCCTATATAAGATCCGAACCCGCGGCCTCGGCGCTCCCAGCGCCGCACTCTCCCGAGTGAGCCATGGGTCGGCCCTGCGTGGGTATTAATTCTCAAGATGGGATTGCTAGATCCAAAGTTACAAGCAGGTTTCATGCTTTTATTACCAACTGCCAGATTGCTAGTGTGCTTACGTTTAATGTAAGCGGTAGTAATGCTGATAACACTTGTGGTAATTATTTATATCATTATCTTAAATAATTAATCAAATCAAGGAGTACTTCCTCTCCCTTTTTTTCTGGGTATCAATACTCTTTGCATCCCAACTCCAGTCATTTCCCTAAAGCTGCTTAAGTCAGTGCATTATGCTCTGAATTTAGCCAGAGAAAAAGTAATGAGCTGCTTCAGCTCTCTAGCCTTTGCTCTCAACACCAGCCTGATTTGGGTCTTTCTGTGATGATGTTGATGATGATAAAGATAACTATAACAACTCTGTGAGGATATTATTAACCCCACTTTAAAGATGAAGAAACTAAGGCTCAGAGAGTTGAGGTGATTTGCCCTAAGTCACACAGCTAGGAATTAACAAAGATGGGTTTTACATCTGGTTCCATCTGACTCAAAGCCCAGTCTCTTTCCACTAAACTACACTGCACCATTCATTCCCCAAGTGGACATTCAGGGTCAGGAGCCTGCAGGTCAAGGAGCAGCAGGTTTGTCAAGTTCTGCAGGGTTGAGCTGTTTATCATTGCTGAGGACACTCATCACTGTGCTAATTACATTAATTGCTGCCCACTCTGCGGCTAGGTGGGTGGCTTAACAACACCTAGCAACGTGGTAATGAAGCCTGGGCCTGCCTGAATGCGGAAAACATCTTTTTTTTTTTTTTAAACGTCTTCCTGTGGTGACCAAAGATAGTAATTATAGCTTCTATTGGTTGGAAGTTATAGAATCTCTACCCTGTAGGGGAAAGGTCAAGACTCTGAACTTTGCTCTCCATCAGCCTCTTTACTGAAAGGGGGAGGGAAGCTGAAGATTTCCTAAGGTCAACTGTGTGCTTGACATTTTATTTAATGGGCCTTTTATAATCCTCAGGATTGCTCAGATGTCGGTATTATATTATTATTTTTTTGTTTATAAGAGAACCCAGTCACCTGTTTGGGGTCAAATAGCGAGGAAGGGGTGGCAACAGGCTTAGAACTCAGGACTATCAGAGGACAAATTTATTCTCCACAAATTTCCTTATACCACAGCATCTCTCAACAGGAGACTTTTTCTTTCTGGATGCTTGGAATTGAATTATAGACCAGTGGGGCTGAGTCTGTATTTCTAGATAAGAAGCAAGACATTAGGAATTGGTGTTTTGTGGAGTTCTCTATTGCTGAAGCATGAATATTTGAGATTTCAGCCTTCCAACCTCCACCCCTTCCCTGAGCTTTGGAAGGAAATTAACAGTTTTCCAGTTAATTTTTAAGAAGTAATTTGAAGACTATAGTTGTATACTTGTTGGGAATGGACAGGATGGCTTTGGCAATTCATCATAATTGGGCAAATGATTTGAATTCCAGAGACCCAGATAACAGAGGATAACATAGGAAGTTATTGACCTTGGAATGTTGTGTATTCACGTAGTTTATGGGTGTGTCCTTATCCATATAGGTAGGTATATATGTCAATAAATGTAGTGTGTGTATGTTTAAGGAAGTCTTAGAGTAGTAGTGAACTTAGATGACTTCATTCCTTTCATACCTACCACTATCCATGAATAAGGTTTAAAATATATTTTACTAAAGCTCAGAACAACTACATTATAAAATGATACAGGGTAGTGGTTAAGATATTTGGAGCCAGACCAGGGTTGAATCTTGGCTCTGCTTCTTACTAGCTGCTATGACTTGGGCAAGTCACTTAACCTCTCTGGCCAACAGTTTTTTTATTTCAAAAAATAGGATAATAACAGTTCTGACCTTATGGGGTTCTTGTAAGTCAGGGAGGTTTTTGAAGGCAGGAACTACGTCTATACATTTCTCTGCTCCCAGCCAGGATAAGGTTTGGAGAGAACAGGCTTAATGCCTCAATTCTGATTCCAGCACTGCCATATTGGCTGTGTGACCTTGGAGAAATTACTTAACTTTTCTGAGTCTTAGATTCCTCATCCATACAATACAGGCTCATTATCCCTATTTCAAATGATTGTTATAGGTTGAGGTGGGATGTAGGAAGTTCTAGCACAGCACATAAAAGGATCCAGCAGAGGCTGCTGATTCTTCCATTTTTCCCATCCTAGTGTCTTACATTCAATAATGGAACAAGAACTCTGAGTTCTTATTTGATATGTAAAACACATTCTATTTTTTTCCCTCCTTCCCACCCCTTTTCTTTCTTCCCCTCCCCTCCCCTACACTTTCTTTCTCCTTTTTGTTCAGCTCCAATCTCCTGAGATTGAATCTCCCCATCCAGGCCACCATCGTCTGTCCCTTGGACTGTCGCAGCACCTTTCTAACGGACCTCCTCACCTCCATCCAGCCCCTTTATTTTTATCTTTTAAATTATATATACTGATAATTACATTACAGTTGTATATACTGATGGGCTACAAAGTGGTGTTGTGATTTTTGAATAAAATGTGGAATGATTAGATTAAGTTAATTAACATATCCATTGCCTGAAATATTTAACATTTTTTTTTATGATGAGAACATTAGAAATTTACTCTCTTAGTCTCTGTTTTATTCTCCACATAGGGCCATCCTTCCAGGACCCAAACCAGACCTTGCTGATCCTCTGTGCCAGTCTCTCCAGTGGCTTCTCATAGGGCTAAGTCGCCTGTGGTCCTCCCCATGGCCCACAAGTCTCTGTGTTTTCTGACCTCACCTCGTAGCACTTTCTCTCTCACTCAGTCTGTCCAGCCTAAAAGGCCTCCTGGCTGTTACTGGAACCTTCCACGCATATTCTGGCATTGGGTTGTTTACATGTGCAGTTCTCCCTTCCTTCGGCCCTGTGCAGACTTCATTCTCTCACTTCCTCAGGCCTTCCCCACATGTCACCTTCTCAGAAAGGCCTTCCTTGAGGACCTTCTGTAAAATAATGCCCCCAAACACTCCCAATCCTCCATTTTCTTTTTCTTCTTTTACTTATTAGTGACGTATTATCATTTCTTCGTGTACTTTTGTATTGTCTCTCTCCTCCTAGTAGAATGTAAATTCTACAAGTGCAGATGTTGTTTTGTTTTCTGCTGTGTCCACAGAGCCTGGTGCATAGTAGGTGCTCAGTAAATATTTGCTGAATGTATGAATGTGCGTGACCCCTTTATGAAATGGCAGGGGAGACCCTGTGTAGATGCTCCCGGTGATTCCAGGCCTGTATGGCTCACTGACCAGCATTGACCTTACCCGAACCAGGGTGATGAGGAAGAGAGTTAGGTGGCCACTTAGGGGCCCTCTCCCTTCACACACATGCCTTCAGGACCAACGCTGTTTCACCTGTGACAGTGACGTGCCTGCTTTCATGACTGAGCTTTGTGCTGTGGTTGCAGGGTTGTTTAGAATTCCCATGGCAGCTTTACAATGTGATTAATTTTCCTCATATGGATATGTATTGATCACAGATAAAGATGAGTCAAGGTTTAAATTTAGCCCCACCATAACAAAAACAAATTGAAAGTTAGACGTGTGATACCTGATTGTTGCCAGACTATGAAAACAAAAGCACCACGTCTGCTCGTACTGAATCACTCTCCTCCACCCTTTCTCTGCCTTCCCTTCACCCTCCCTGTCCTGATTCTATTCACGTCATAAGCCGTGGCAGTTGAGTGGAGTGGAAAACAACGCTGGCAGTCGGGGCTCCAGTCCAGCACCACTGCCTACTCGCTGTGACATCTCAAACAGTTTACCTCACCTTATGAGCCTCAGTTTCCTCCTCCGTGAAATAAGCCTTTTACCAATTTCTTGCTCAGTGCCCCCCACCCCTCTTTCCCACCTCTTGTGACCTCAGTTCCATTCTCTTCTTTTGAAAGTTCAAGAAATTATTGCGATTGTTGTATCTTTCTTGCTTTTTTTGTTTGTTTATTTATTTATTTTAGCTCCCATATATGAGTGAGGACATAAAGTATTTCTCTTTGTGTGCCTGGCTTATTTCACTTAACATAATTTTCTCTAAGTTCATCCATGTGGCTATGAATTAGACATCAAGAAATTTAGATCATGATGTGGGCAGGGCTGTGCGCCCTTGGAGGGCCCTAAGAGAGAATCCATCTTTGCTTCTCCCAGCTTCTGGTGACTCCTGGCGTAGCTTGGTTTGCGGCAGCATAACTCCGATTACTGCCTCTGTCTTCACATGGCCTTCCCTTCTGTGCATCTCTGGGTCTCAGATCTTCCTCTCCTTTCTCTGATAAGGATACCAGTTATTGAATTTAGGGCCCACCTAAAATGATCTCATCTTGAGATCCTTAACTTAATTACATTCGCAAAGACCCTATTTCCAGATAAGGCCACAGTCACAAGTATTGAGAATTTGGACTTGTACATATCTTTTTGGGATGCACAATTTAACCTACTATAGCACCCTTCAGGAATTTTAGATTAGGGAAAGGGACAGAACACACACAGCTGAGCAAGCAGCATTTCGAGTAAAGAGATAGTAAAGCAAAGCCTGCCTGAAGGTGGGTAGGGAGCTGGTTCATTCATTTTTTTTGATCCGGAAACATTCACTCAGCCCCTGCTATGATGGGTGGTGGGAAATAGAAATGACAAAACACAGTCCCTGCCTTGAAGGAGTTCACAGACTGATGAGAAGAACAGAGAAACAGGCATTTCCAGTTCAGCCTGGTAGGTATTATGCTGAAGGTAGTAGGCTTCTGATGCTGAGGGGCATGAGCAGGTCTGGGTTACAACACTGGAAGGGTGGTAGTCAGAGAGTGTTTCCTGTCTCACATGAGGCCTGAAGGTTGAGGGAGTAGAAGCTGGCCAGGCCAAAAGGGGGAAGAATTCTAGGAAAAAGGAACAGAGGGAAGAAAGCCTGGCCTCTATGAGTTCTGCATTAAGTAGGGGGCTGGAGAGGCAGACAAGGGATCAGATTGAATGGGATGCTGTAATCCATCAAGAGAGCCATGAAGAGCCACAGAAAGACTTGGGGTGTGTGTATGTGGGGGGGTGACATGACCTGATCTGTATATTAAAAATAAAAATTAGAGAAAGCCTTTTGAGAAAAGTGATTTTCTAGTAGATTTCTAAATTGTGTATTACACTTTTTTTTAAAGAAGCATGAAATATATACAGAAAAGTGCACTAGTCATAAGAGTACATTTTGATGAATGATTGCAAAGTGAACAGCCCTGTGCATCTACTGCTTAGGTTGTCTGGGTGTATATGGATTGTCAGAGCAGAGGCAGAGATTGACCAACGATTCAGAATTCTTCTTCTTTGTCCTGTGGAGAAATGGCCTACACAACAGAAGGAAGCTGGGATTGGGAATAGGAAGACTCAGTTTTGAGCCCCAGATCTGATATTTTCCTCTTGTGTGATCTCAGGCACATGGCTACACTTCTCTTAACCTTGGTTTTACTGTCCATAGCATGGACTAGCAGGATCTCCTTCACCGAGAGGGTGTGCAGGTGAAATAGGACAAAGCTGGTGAAAGCTCTCTACATTATGCAAAGTAGTTGCTTATACGATTCTCAAATTCCAATCTGTCTCTGATCCAGATAGCTTCGCTTTACCTTCCTCCTTCTCCACCTGACACTGACAGATAAATGAGGAGGGGAGGAGGGGGAAAGTTTCTCTCTTTGCAGCACTTTTATTGTTTGTTTCCCATTCCAAAATATCTAGGCCAAATCTGGAGTGGCTCTCCTGCACCCTTCTTTGTCCCTACCCTTCCTGCTCACTACCGGCCATCTCACCCAACCAGGCTGAAAGAGGCAGGAGAAGGGGGATAGGAGTTAGGGCCATGGAAAGAGGTTTAAGGTGAAAAGAAATCCAGTTGTCTTCTCTGAGCCTTTGCTGAGGACCCGCCATTCCCAGCTATGCACTGGACATTTGGGATGGAGGTGGGTGGACACAGAAGGGACAAATGACATTCACACTGTCTGCTGTCAAGTTTGTTGAGGCAAAACAAAGACAAATCAATAATGGAGCATGGCCAGCTAAGGTCAAGGTTTTAGTGACAGAGGCAAACAGTCCCCAAGGAGGTTAGAGACAGAAGAGGTAAAACACTATAAAGGTGAGCTCAGGGCTAGATTCTACCTCTCTCTTTCAATTTCAAATTCTTGGCATTTATTCAATAACTATCTTTAAGCACCTGTAGCATACCAGACCATCATTTTCCAAACATTTTCTTATTTGATTCTTACAAGACCAAAAGTTGAGTTGCTCAAGATCACACCACTATTAAAGAAGGAAGCAGCTCTGACCCCACATCCGTCCAGCTCCAAAGTGCCTGCTCTTTCCCCTCTGCTGTGCCATTTCACGGAAGGAAGCCCCACGTTTTATCGGCCGCATTGTGTTACGTGCATTTTCAGTATCTGTGCACATGCCAACAGGCTGTGGAAATCCTGCTGGGTGAGTTGTCATGATTGCGTTTTGAGTGGCTAAGTGCATTTCTGCTGGTGAGGCCTGGCTGAAGGAGAACAGAAAAGGAAGCATTCAGACCCACTGTGTGGGAGGCCAGTCACGTGGTGTGAGGGCTGGTCCTTGAATAAGCTATTGGGAAATGGTTCTGTTTAGCCCTGGTGGAACTTTACTTTACTGGGGGCCCCGGGTTTTTCCATGGCTATTTGATTTCCAAAGCATACTTCATACACCATTCTTTTAAAACAAAAAAAAGGAACTAATGTTTGTTTAGTACCCACTATGTGCCAGGCATGGTGTTAGGTGCTTTACATCTGTGACATCATTTAATTCTCATAAACCCTTGCCAAGGAGGCACCATTAGTGCCACTGTTCAGCTTGGGAGACAGACTCAACAAGGCCGGGTGAGTTGCTCAAAGTCACTCAGCTGGCGTGGAGCAGAGTTTGTTCTTGCCCAGTGCTGTCCAAACAATGGGCCACACTGACATTTTAAAGTTATTGGTGGGATATTCTATCTTTCAGTAATGTTGTAAATTATCTCTAATTCATGAAACAGGATGCTGGCATATTGATCCTGCTCCCCTCAAACCCTTTTTAGAAAAAGAAATGCTTTATCTTTTCATTCCTGAGTAACTAAGCTGCTTTGCTCTAGAGATAAAAATCTTCACTCCAGGTCACTTGAGTTTGATTGTCAGGAGGGTACAACATGGCTACTCTTGTTTGTTTAGCCTTTTTTCTTCAATTTTTCCTAAGGTACCTGTCCTCCTTTCAAGGCACCTCCTACCCTTCTCCCCCCTCCCCCCCAATCACCATAGTATGTGGCTGCTGAGGCAGTACTAGCCACCACAAGGAAGGCAGGGACCTGTGGCCTGGATGAGCCTGGAGTCAGAGAGACCTGGTGCACACAGAGTCCAGAGGGACTTCTGGGATTTGAGATGGGCTCTAATAATCTCTCAAAAACCCCTGGTCCCTACTTATCAGGTGCTACCATAAAAAGTAAAAGATGTCCTCAGTGTCATTTAAGAACATTTGGCCTCTGAGACAAGCATTGGACCACCAGCCCCCTTTAAGAGTAGATGGCAATTCTGAATGTGTGGATGAACTTAATTTTTTACACTGGGCAGATGGCTTGACCCAAACTTCCAGAAGTGGAATAAATATTAAACAGGAGGTTCTTTGCAACCCCAGGGCCTGTCCTTTCACATCTCTTTTAAGGCTTGTAAAAGTGGGGAGCAGTGGGAAGGAAGACTTGGACTGAATGAGCTCTTAGCATGGACTGTGGTGGAGAAATTGTGAGATTCCAGCTTTGTGACCTTAGGCCATCACTCCACTTCACTTCCTCCACTTCACTTCTCTGACCCTCAGTTTTCTCTTCTGCCATTTGGCAATGGTAATGCTCCCCTCTCCTGCTTCTGACCCCAGATAGCTGTTGTGCGAATGAAATGAAAACATGTTTATGGTTTTGTAGCAGGGTCCCAATGCAGAGAAGGTACTCAGACCAGAGTCAGGAGGCCTCAATTGTACTCCGGGCTCTGCCCTGAACTCTCTCTCTGCTCTCCAGGTCTCCCTTTCTATAAAATGAGGGAATTAGTGTAGTTTTTTAAGGTTTTTTTTTGTTTTTGTTTTCTCTCTCTGTGGTCCTTTTTGACTCTAAATGCCATGATTCTTTTTTCTTATTGGAGGATTAGAAGCAACTTTTAGGAGATGATCAGATCATTTACTATTTAGCTATTCAGTCATTCAACAAATTTTTAAGGGGGGTCTACAATGTGTCAAACATAGAGCTAGGTAATGGATATACCGTGAGAAATAAAACAGAGGTAGCCCCTTCGCTCATGGAACTTCTAGTCTAGTATAGGACTATTCAGAGGAACTTTCTCATATGACGTAGTTGAAGAAGTTCCAGGGCTCCAAAGGAAACACTGTTAGCTAAAAGAACGATATCAGGAATGTAATAGGTGCTCATATATTTGTTAAATGAATAAATCAATGCAAGCACCTTAAGGAAGTTCTTGGGGTAACCCTAGAGTTGGGAGCAGTTCCTTGAGTCCAGAAAGACTGTGGGAGCTCCTGTGAAGGGTGTGTGTAATTGCTAAATAGTTTGTTTGTTGAGAGACCTGTGGAAGCGAGGATCTGCCCCTACTTGCCCAGTTCTCAAGGGGGCCACTTACTTGGAACAATGAAGGCTTCACATGCCAGGTCTTTTCCCCAGAGGTGGGGCCAGTACAAATGCTGGAACCCAAGGGGAGAAAGGAAGAGTAACCAGAGAAAAATGCCAGCATTAGAATGACATTTGGGCCAAGCCCGGAGGACCCTTAAAGGTTTATAGGGTCTCATGTGTATCCCATCAGAGGGACAACTGGGGCCCAGTTGGGGTGTATGGCCACATGAGCCATGGTCAGGAGACTGCATCGGGAGGTGGAAAGAACCTGACCTTAGGAGTTGGAGACTGACTTGGGTTTGAAGGCTGTGGAATCTTGGGCAAGTAGCCTAACCTTTCTGAACCAGCTTCCTCATCTATTAAAAAGACATCACAATGGTAGCCTCTCTAAAATGTCATGAGGTATATAGTCTCAGGCATCTAAAACCAGTACCTGGGACTAACTGTAGACCTGATGATTGGTATTTATAGTTATTACATTATTGGGACCCAGGTCCTGTCTCTGCGCAATATTGAAAGACAGTGATAAGAACGACTTCAATGAAAGAACTTAGACGAAAGTTGTATCATCTTCAGTATTAGTGAAACAATGAAACAAGATTGAGTGGATTTAGAGGGATTTATCTCTGGCTTAACTAACCCACTAACCAGCTGCCTGAACTTAGATAGGCAGTTTTGCAGTCTTTGAGACTTGTTTTTTCTCCTCTGTTAAATGGGGGTAACTTAATGCTCAACCTTTTCTCATTCATCCATTAAACATCTACTAAATGCTTGCTATGAGCCACAAGATGCTTGGTGCTGAGGACACAGGAACAGGACACAGTCCCTGTCTCTAAGGAGCTCACCATCTAGTGGGACAAATGGTTAAACAGATACTATTAAATAGAGTGTGTAGTGCAGAGGCTAACAGGGGCCTAGCCCTGTCTGAATGGACAAGGAAGGCTTCCTGGGGGAGGTGACATTTAAAAGCTGAGGGCTGAAAGGTGAATAAGATTTAATCAAGTGTAAGAAGGAAAGGAAGCAGGGAGCTGGGAAGGGCATTCCAGGAAGGAGAAATTGCATGTGCAAAGGCCGGGAGGTAAGAGGGCACAGCAGATATGATGATGTGGCTACCTGAGTATGCCTTTCTTCAGTGTTGACGTTGTTGTGAAGGCAGTCGGAGTCCACTGAAAGATTTTAAGCAAGGGAGTTGGAGTAACATGATCACATTTGCATTTTAGAAAGAACACTTAGGGTTATATGTGCTTGTGTAAAGTTTCGTTATGGAGAGTGGTTGGATTCAGTTGATTCTTGACTCCTCCTCTCTCTCTTCCTTTCCCTACCCACACAAGCATGCCTCATGTAGTGTATGGGACATAGTAGGTGTCTAGTTATCATATATTTTCCCTCTTTTTACATGTAGCTCCTGAAGGAGACATTCCCTGGCATGAAGTACAAGTTGGGGCAAAATGGTGAGGTGTGGCCGTTTGTGTCTTGTGGCTGGTGTTTGGGTATAGCCCACAGGATTTAGGTCAGAGGAAGTACCCCAGACAGTTCAGCCTCAACCAGTGATCTCAGGTTTCAGGGAGGGCAGGTGAAGGCCATAATACACCCCCATTTCAGGAGGTCACTCTTTCTCAGGGTCCTGGTATTGAAAACTTACCAGATATAGAACATTGGGTTAATTTGACTGGCTCTGCTTCCTCATCTGTAAAATGGGTATGCGGTTATCTGTGCTGCCAATGACATAGGGTTGTCATGAGGATCAGAAGAGTGTGAACCACGACAAAATAATACAATAGATTACATTTGTGAATGCCTACCTTGGGCCAGGCTTTGTTCTATAAAGTAGGTATTTTTGTTATCCTTATTTTACACCTAAAGAAACTGAGGGTCAGAGAGATTACGTGCATCACCCACAGGCACAGAACAAGTGGCTGTGGCCACAGCCCTGGTGTTTGAACTGCCACACCAGGGCGCCATGACTTGCTCTCCCTTGAAAACCACCATCTGTGCTCCCTGAGCTCTTAGCATGATGCAGGAACTCCAGAAATGTGTGCGGAAAGATGGAAGGAAAAGGGCCATGTTTGAAGTCTGAGAGTCTTTCCTGATGCCTTCTGACCCCTTACCCCACCAACTTACGGTTTCTCTCAGATGCATTCTGGGAGATGGCTCATTGACTCATATTAAAATGACCTGTTACCTGTCTAATTCTTCAGTAGGTTGGGACTCCTGAGGGCAGGGACTGTGTCTGGGTCATGGTGGTATCCCCAGGTTCTGGCCTGGACTTTCTGCCCAGGCTGTCTTTGGGGTCAGGAGGTCTAAAGCCAAGGAGCCAGGGCTTCCAGGAAAAGTTTTCCAGAATCGTTGGGCGCCTGCGTGATGGGCGCCCAGCAAGAGGTCAATGGGTCAATGTGTCAATGTTCGGCCTGGGAGCAAGCCTGACACCGGCCTCACCGCGGGATGGACCCAGACGTCTGGGGTGGCCCGTTTCACCCAGCTTACTTTTGCCATCTGACCTGGCGCTGATGGGCTGAGTACAGAGCCAACGTGTCGCGTGACGAACCGTAAGGATTTGCTGGGTGGTCCTAGGTGCGCGAGCCACTGTATGCACGGGATGGCTTGAGCTGGGTCCACCTGGCAGACTGGCTGGTGGATAGGTCGCATGAGAACCAGAACTGTCCTCAGACACATTGAGTAACCAGCTTTCCTTCCTCGCCCCCGGCAGGAGCTGGGCCAGAGAAAGTGAAGAAACCTGTTTGGGGCCGCCGCAGGTGGCCGTGGGCGGGGCCCTGCCGGGAAAGGGGGAGCTGAGCAAGTTTTCATTGCTCCGGGACCGGACGCAGTGCCGGGACTCGGGCAGAGGCAGGAGAAACTCTGTGCCCTCCAGGGCGACGCCGGTTTGGCAATGACCCGACCAGGGGCTCTGGGTCAGCGGTCGCCAGACGTGCGACTTCCGGCTGCTAAATCAGGCGAGCGGGCGGGGCGACAGCGAATGAGCTGACGGGTAGAACTGGAGCAGGCTCTGGCCATCCTGTGGGCAGGTGAAGGAAACCGAGCGAAGGGGCGGCGCCCAGAAGCCCAGCCGAGCTCTCCTGCCGTCGCGACCTCTCCTTTCCTGTCTTACCCCCGTGCCTGCCGGGGTAGCGCCACTGGGTGGCAGGAGCCTAAGACATAGTTGTGTTTGAATCCAGGCTGTTCCACCCACCGGCTTTTGTGTTCTGGGGCAAGTGACTTAGCCTGTCTGACCCAGAATTTCCCCAGACGAAGAATGGGAATACCTTACCCCCAAACGTCGTGGGAATGAAAGTCAGTGAAATAACATAGGAAGGGCGCCTGGCACATAGTAGGTGCTCGATAAAGCGAGGTTCCCTTTCCCTCCTTTGTTTTAGCACCCAGATCTCACTCCTAGCCCTCAAGGCGCGCCCCGCAGGCAGCCCCCCTAGGAAGGCAAGGCCTGTCTGGGAGGCAGGAGGCCCAGCCTGCCAATAACTCGAGAATCACTGGAGCCTCAGTTTGCCTGTCTATCAAATGGGACGGGGCGTAGAGGTGAGTTCCGAAGGTCGCCTTTGGATCGTATTTCTGTGATCCTAGGGCGGAATTTCAGTGCATTCTTTCATTCACGTATTTATTTATTTATTTATTTATTTATTTATTTATTTATTTATTTATTTATTTATTTATTTATTTATTTATTTATTTATTTATTTATTTATTTATTTATTTATTTATTTATTTATATTCAGGATAATTAGTGTTTTCAACATTAAACAATATAATCATTTTTCGTGGCCCTTTACCAGTTTCCCGCCAACGTCCCCACCCTCTCACCCTCTCCAACCTCTGGTAACCTCAGTTCGGTTCTTCCTTTTAAAAGTTCAACACATTATTGTGATTGTTGTATCTTTCTTTTTTTTCTTTTTTTAACTTGTTTATTTTAATTTTTTTAGCTGCCACTTATGAGTGAGGACATGTGGTATTTCTCTTATCGTGCCTGGCTTATTTCACTAAACATAATTTTCTCTACGTTCATCCATGTTGCTGTGAATAGCAGAACTTCATTTTTTTTTTTTATACCAGAGTAGTATTCCTTTGTGTAAATATACCACATTTTCTTTATCCAGTCATCCATCAGTGGACATTTAGGTTGGTTCCAATACTTGGCTATTGTAAATAAAACTACAATAAACATGGGAGTGAACATATCCCTTCGACATGATGATTTCCATTCCTTTGGGTATATACACAGCAGTGGGATTGCTGGGTCATATGGCAGTTCTATCTGTAGTTGCTTGAGGAATCTCCATACTTTTTTCATAGTGGTGGCACTCAGACAGTCGGAGTGCCCACTCATTAGCCTCCGCATCCACTGATCACCCAGCACCGGGCAGGCCCTAGACAAACTGCAGCCCGAACCTTCCCGGCAACCGTGCAGGGAGTGCTCATCCTTCCCATTTTATAGACGGGAGACGAAGGCCAGGCAAGTTTAAACGGTTTGACCAGGGTCCCACGGCAAAAAAAAAAAAAAAAAAAAAAAAGTATGGCAGAACGAGAAATACTAACCAAATATGTGTAGTTGCAAACCCCAGGCTTCTCCCCCTCCACCTATCATCAGTGCGATTGTAAAGGTACTAATGGGGAAGGATACAATATATGCACGAGTCACAGATTAACAGACCAATGGGGACGGAAAGGGATGCTCCAGAGCTTCCGTGTGTGTCAAACTGGAGGACCCGAACCACAGGATAAACCACAGGCTAATTTTCCTGGGCGACAGTTTTACTCCGTTTTAAATTAAAAAGCATCAATTCTTATTAAAAACAATAATATAGAAGACTATAAAAGTCTCAGAATTATTTTAACTGAAAGTAGACTTCAGAGAAATTTCAGGCTGTTGTCACATCCTTCGCTCAATTGTGCAAAATCATTCTTGATGGCCATGGGCACTGATGGGCAAACTGAGGCCCGGACGAGTCCCACTGAGAGCGACAGGCAAAACGGGAGGAGAACAGAGATTTCCGGACTCCTGGCGTGGAGTGCTTTCCGCTCGGACAGCTACTGCTGATCCTTGTCACTCGGCCAACCAAGTGGGGGCGATTCTGAGTAATCGCAGGCAACCAGTGAGGCTGGGGACGCGCGGGCGACGGGCTGGGGAGGGCGGCAGGCTCCGAGCCCAGGCGTCGGCGCAGGCGGGGCTACCGCCGGGGTTCCCTGGGTGCAAGCGCGTCCGGTGCATCCCGCCCTAGCTCCTCCTGGCGGTCCCGCTCCGCGCAGGACGCGAGCGACGGGGATCACGTCCTTGCTTCAGTGCGGTTGAACTCACCTGCATCCCCAAAGCCCCAGTCTCAATACCCCGTCCCAGCAGAGGCCAGGAATGCCTGCTAGGTCTGCAGGACGGCCAGCTGAATTTTAAGTTCCAGGGACTAGTGGTCTTCTTGTGTGCAGGGGACAGTCAGGTTCTTCCGCCTGGGTTCAAATCCACTCCTGACATTTGCTAACTGTATGGCCCTTGATAAAATTACTTAACCCCTCTCAGTCTCAGTTTCTGCATCTGTAAAATGGGGCTTAGCAACACTTACCTCATATAATTGCTGTGAGAAGTAAACGCATGCCTATCTGTAAAGGCCTAGAACATTTAAAAAACTAATTAAATGCTATGTTTTGCTGTTATTGTTAGGCAGGTCTAAGTAGGAATCCTAGTTAGGCCAATTAAGAACTGGATGACCCGGGCAGGTGTACTTTCTTCAGTTTCCCCACTTGCAAAAGGGAGTTTCATTACACTTTACATCCCAGGGTGGTGGCAAGAATAGGACGTGCTCCCCAGCATCTGCCAAGTCCACAAGTGCTGATGTGCGCAACTCTTCCTACTTGCCAGCTCAGTCTTAAGCACTTTTACTCTTATTAGCTCGTTTATTTCTACAGTTACTGTATGAGAGAGGTATTACTAGTATCCTATTTCACAAGTAGGAAATTAAGGTACAAAGAAGTTAAGTTACTTATCTAAAGTCATACAGCTACTAAGTAGAATTAGAATCCACAAAATCTGGCTGCCCACTCCATGTTCCTAATTCCTACAGGATGTGTCAGGTACTATGCTAGGCAAGGCAGATGCAGCCAGGAATACCACCAGGCAGCCACCTCCTCAAAAAAGGTCAGGGTCTTCTTTCAGAGTTTACTGGCATTCCTTACAAATGATTAAGCATTGCATGCACTTTATTATAATTTATATAACAAGGTACCTTGTGCACAGAAGGTGTTCAACATTGTTAGTTTCCCTCTTCCTGCATTTTTTGGGGTCCAGTTACAAATGCTTTGAGGTTAGGTGTTTCAGATGATAGAGCACTTGGTGTCTAGTAAGTGCTCCACACACCTGAGTTCCTTCTTCCCTGTACTTAGTGCTCTTCCAGTTAAATAGGCTGAAATTGCACATACTTAAGGTTTAGACCTTTTAATAATAATAATTGCCTCTGCCTCTGAGAATTACTGTCTGCACTGGGGTTCCCAGAAGTGAGGGTGAATTTACTGTATTTATCACTTAATCATTTCCAAAACAGCTTATGACTATGGCATCTTTAGTCAAAGGCCCAGAAATCTCCCTTTCTTACTCTCCCTCTTTGGGATCCCTGTGATAATTCTTGCTGTAAATGGCTAAAGCTATTAAATATAGAATATAGATCTTCCTGAGATGCAAGTGTAAGCCATTGTTACATCGTTACTGCTTAAATGTTATGCTCATTTCAGGTTTGGCTTTTGCATTTGAAGCCTTTAGTTAAATGTAGAAAGTAAGGGGGAAAAAAGCATAATAGTTGAAAATAAAAACTGCAGTAGGTAGGTTTCCAAAGTAGTAAAAAGCAGCTTTAAATTTTAGGAGATTTTAAACCTGGCAGCATACCCTAAGTTCCCATCGTTCATCATGGCTGTATTCTGAGGGTCAAAACCATCTTGGGCAGTACAATGAACTCAACTGATGACAGAGTATTAAATCATTAATTTCTCCTTGTGAATGAGATAGCCTGTAAGAACACCCAGAACATGGTAGGTATTCAAGGGGAAGCTATTATGATAGAAGGAACAGACAAGGACTTTATCCTCAGCTGGTATTTATTGAGCACCTACTACATGCCACTTGCTTGTAGGTCCATTATTTCAAAGTAAACCTTACAATAAGCCTGTGAGAAAAGTATATAGAACAGGAAGATGACAGTCTAAGAAGTTTGTTAACTTGCCAAGGGTGTCAATGGCAGAGACTAAGTTGGAATTTGGGTTTGACTACAGTTCAGGGTCACTGCACCTCTCTGCTTTTTCCCTTATGCCCAAATGTCATTCACTTAGAACTGGAGGCAAGAATCAAAGGGGACTTAAAGATCGCCTTGGTCAGGGTTTCTCTGCCTCTTTTATAATCCAAGCCACCCTACCCTCGGTAAACACAAAAATCTCATACCTTCTTTTAATGGGTTTCAAATTCAAAATAAATTAAATACCTTGATGTAAAACAAATCAAAATAAGGAAACAATGTTTTTAGTGAAGTATTCTGTTTTTAAACAAAGCAAGTCTCTCCAGAGCTTCTGGTTCCTGCTACACACTTCCACCAACCCCACTGGAGAGCTGCTGATCTTTGCCCCCCTCCTCCTAGTTATTTAAGTTATTTACTTCCGAGGAATTTCAGCCCAGACAATACAGACTTGCTAGTGACATGGTCAGCTGAGGTCTGTCTGACTCTAAGTTTGGTGTCTCTTGTCTAAACATGCTGCTTACCTCTCTGCCTGGTCTCTCGCCACATCCTAGCTCAGGGTCCACACTTCAGACTGACTTTATCACCTCTAGTTCCCAGAATGTAACATCCTTCCAGGCCTTTGCTCAGGCTGTTCCTCTGCCTGGAATGCCCTAACCCCCCCCCCCC
>NW_007727243.1:267790-314795 GCF_000696425.1 Galeopterus variegatus
ACCCCCCCCCCCCCCCCCCCCCAACACACACACACACACACACGCCTGGTGAGCTCCTGTACATCAAGATTTGGCTGAAATGCAGCTTCCTCTAGGAAGCTTTTCTGTATTCCTACCTACATACAAATATAGGAGACTGGTTCCTCTTGCACGCCTGCCCATGTAGAATTATCTCCTGGCATTTGCTAACACTTTACTGTTGTTTACAATCTCTCTCTCTCTCTCTCTCTTAATTACCTGTAATGTTCTTGGGCATCTCACCACTACCATTATCAAAATAGTGGTGGCTGGAGTGGAACCACATCTTCGCAGTTTTCTGTATAGCAAGAACTCAGTAAATGCGCATGAAATAAACACATGCACGCATACATACATACATGCAGAATATTAATGTCAGACAATTTTAATTTAATAGCTGTGAGTCTTCACCCGGGCTGTAAGCCCTCATAAACAACTGTCCTCTGTTGAAGCAACAGAGAGCCACTGCAGGTTTTTGAGGTAGAGACTTCCTAGATACATAGGTAACATAGAGACAATGTGATTGAAGCTGTAGATCTCCCAGTTTCTAAACCTTTGCGATCTTTTTCTGGAAAGATTTTATTTTATAAACAAGAGGCTGGGAAAGAGAAGTTTTACTCCTTCATTCTTTATTTATTCAAAAAGTATATCAAGTGCCTGCTGTCCCCCAGATGCTATTCTGAGCACCATGGATGTAACAGTGAACTAAGCAGACAAAATATCTCCTCTTGTGGAGTTTACATTCTACCAGAAGAGAAAGACAATAAATAAGTAAATAATAAACATATCAATTCAGATGTAATAGATATTGTGAAGAAAGATCAAGACTATAAAAAGACATATGGGGTGGGGGATGGACAGATCATTTTAGATAATGAAGTCAGGAAAGGCTCTTTGAAGAAGTGGCATTTGGGAGGGCCCGGAATGCAGTGAGGGAGGGAGCCAGGTGAAGAAAAAAGACATATGGGGTGGGGGATGGACAGATCATTTTAGATAATGAAGTCAGGAAAGGTTCTTTGAAGAAGTGGCATTTGGGAGGGCCCGGAATGCAGTGAGGGAGGGAGCCAGGTGAAGATCTGGAGGAAGCATATTCCATGCAGATGGAACAGCAAGTACGAAGGCCCTGAAATGTGAACAAGCAGGGCACATTAGAAGAAGAGGCTGAAGTGACAGCCCAGGCAGTGCCTGGGGGTGGGGTAGGGGTTCCAGGTTGTTCCCCAATGCTGGGGTCAGATGATAATTTGGTAGGTGTGATAAGATCAGCTATGGCAGCTTGTTTTAATTTCAACCCAGTTGTGAATGAATGAATGAGTCAAGCATGGGCTGTCAGCCAGTAAGTTGGGCTGAAAACCTGGATTTGACTTTTATTGCTTTTATTCACCAGCAAAATGAGGGCTTGTGGAGCAAAATATGAGAAGAATATGATCTTTAAAATGAGTTTAAATGATCAAAATATGACAAAGTTAGAACGAGTTTTTGAGTGTAAAATAGGTGGCATTTTGGTGTTTATTCCTCAAAAAGAAACCTGCTAAATCCATTCTAAGGTTGTTTTAACTCAAATGTAAAAGTTACTTTTACTCTAATTTGGGGGATGGCACTAAGTGACACTCGTTGAGGGTAGCTTCAGCTTGATCCTGCTGGGGAACTCTGCAGTGTGGATCGCACTTCAGAGGCATCCCCACCCAAGGCCAGGGAGCTCCAGCACCTGGCAGTCCTCCCAAGAATAGCTGTTGGCACTGGCCATTAAAGACACACCAGAGACCTGCCACTTTCCCACCCTATCCCCCAAACAGTAAAAAGGAATCCCACATAAATTTGGGTGGAGCAATAACATTATCTAGTATAATAAGGAAAAATCAAAGGGGATGATCTGGAAGTTCTTTTGCCTTGGAGCTTCCTCATGTGTGGAGCACTCATTATGCTATAATGATTATAGGACCCAGGACAGTTAAGGGACAGCAAGAGTTCTAGGCTCGTAGGCATAGTTGCAACCTCTTGGCTTTGTTCTTACTCAGCCTTGAGGGTGGATAAATATACAATTTATTCCAAGCTGCAGGGAACCAGTGTGAAGGCAGAATGCCCTGGATTCAGATTCTGCCTTCATTTTCCATTCTGCAGAAAGCTATGTGACTTTTGGCATGTTACTTAACCTCTCTGGGCCTCCGTTCTCTCTCCTTAATAGTTCCCAGGCTCAGCATTTTCCCACTACACAGCCTTGTCTTTCTGCGATGCTGACTGTGTGCCTATGTTATCTCTGAAACAATGAAGATGGAAACTTGTTTTTCAGAAATCAAACCAATTTTGGACAGTGCATAACTGATATTCTTGCTTTGTAAGTATTCAGCCTTTACTTTGCTTGTTTTATTTCTCATACTTATAGCATCTTGTAGCAGAAACCTTGATATTCATTTGCAGAGGAGCAATTTTATACTTTTCTTTAGAACTGGTGGGGAGCTTTAAAAAAGCGTTGGCAGAAAGGAGAAATGTATAACCCAGGATTATTTAAGATGCAATTATGTTGGGAGTGGGGTTGACTATTTGTTCATTCTTTGCCTTTCATTGGCAAAGCAGACTTGAGTGTCTGAGAGAGTTGCGTTTTAACATCAAGATTTGATGGTGGCATTAAGTGAGGGATCTAAGAGCAATTAAAGGGAGGAGAGCCTTTTGGGGACAGACCTTCTCCCAAGTGATTCGCAACCCTGCCTCAGTTTGGTGCTGACTGAATAAGTGAATGGCTTGTTCCAGGTGATATGATAGAGAGGAAAAGTGTGTGTTATTCTAGGGCCTGAGTTCTAGTCCCAGTTCCACCACCTGGGTATGTCCCTTACTCTCTCTCAGTCCATTTCTTTGTCTGCCTCCCTCCCAACTTACCTTGCCCTGCCTGCCTCCTTGGGTTGTTTTAAGACTCAGAGACTGTGCAAATGTACCTGTTTATTACATGTGGTAATGATGGGGTAAGTGTAGTAAAGTCACTCCAGACTCTCTGCAACTATGATCTTAGGAAAATCACATAACTTTGCTAAAGCTTCTATTTTTTCATCTGTAAATGGAGATAATCCTTGCCTTGCCAAATTCGTAGTGATTCAATGAGATAATGGATGAGAAAGCATCTTGTAAATTGTAAAACACCAAAAGAAAAATGAGAAATTATTATTTTCCTCATCCTTATCCTTTTGGTTGTTATTATATTCCCTAGTCCCCGAGAAGTTTGCCAAATTCGTAGTGATTCAATGAGATAATGGATGAGAAAGCATCTTGTAAATTGTAAAACACCAAAAGAAAAATGAGGAATTATTATTTTCCTCATCCTTATCCTTTTGGTTGTTATTATATTCCCTAGTCCCCGAGAAGACCTCATGGGTGGACATGCTCACTACCCCCTCATCAGGGTGCTGCTGTGGCCAGAACATGGGCTTCTGAGTCAGTGAGGCCTCTGCTCAAATCCCTGCTCTACCAGCTACCAGTTGCTGTGTGACGCTGGGTGAGTCACTTAACCTCTCTGAGCACTATCTGAGAACTCAGAACAATGAGCCCCACCTCAGAGGTGTTTGTGGTAAGACTCAAGCAGCGGGAGATGTGTGTAGTATCCAAATCAGCATCTGATATAAGTTCAACCAGTGCTAACTACTTCTCTTGCCAACTCTCCTTCCCCCTTGGATCTTAAGGCAGTGGTAGTGGGGGTTGGTGTGTTTTACTCCTAAAGCTCCTTGTCACATGCTAAGCTGAGTCATGCTGAGTTGCATGAGTTCCTTTCTCCAGTAGGCTGTGAACTTCTTAAGGAAAGGATGTGTGGCTTGCAGTTCTAGCCCCTGGTACTGAGTAGACATGCTGTTCTAGACATAGGCCTAAGGGCTCAAAGTGGGGGAGGTGGTGACCGCAGGAGAATGAGCACAGTCTGGCCTACACACATCTGGGTTAGATTTTCCCCTCCTGCTTCCGTGTGGTAAGACCCTGCACAAATCATTGAATGACTTCAAGAATCAGTTTCTCCATCTGACAATAACCAAATAGAGGTGCATAGATGCATATGGTTGCAGTGGTTGGGAGGAGTGGAGATGCTGCTTGTAAAATGGCCAGCATGGTACGCAGCATGCAGTAGGCCTTAGTGAGCAACTGTTGATTGAAGGAAGGTTCTGCCCAGCATTCCATTCTATCACTGATAGTATGGTCTTTTCTTAGAAGGAATTGGAAAGTATCCACAGAAGTGGCATACTAAGTGGTGGGAGGGGAGACATTTGCCCTGGTGCAGGAGAATATTTTATCCCCGACATTGTTCAGAATTGCCTGCATGTGGTGACAATTAAAAAAATAAAAATAAAAAAGACTGACTCATTAAATTTGATTTTAAGTTTGTGACAGATAATGCACACGCTTATTACCTGTACTCAGTTTGACTGCTCCCCACCTCCCCACCCTGGGTTCACCACTGGCTCACCGACAGGGGTGGGGAGGACACAGGGTGAGAGGTGAAGAAGGGGTGCTATAATCACAAGCCAGTGAGATGACTGCAAGTAGAGTGGGTCCATGGCTCTGTAGGAGCTCTGAAGTCAAAGCCACCTATCCCGCTGGTGTCGAGCCAGGGTTGGGGGACACCACTGCCAGAAAAGGCTCACAGGGAGGAATCCAGTCTAGTCTTACAGGAAGCACAGGGCCATGCCAAATATGGAGAGGAGGAAGGGGTCTGTTGAGGACAGAGGTTTCACACTGTAGGCCGTATTCTGGGAACCTCAAGTAGGAGGGTCTTGTTGGAGCAGAACCAACAGGGCATGTTACTTGTATTTAAAAATCTCCCAGGGAATGACTTGAGATTCCCACCTTCTTGCAGTTTCTGAAGACTATTCCGGCCTGCTGCTCTGTTGTTCTCTGTGTCCGGTGCTTGGTGGAACCCATCTTGGCTCACAGCCATTAGGATATTTCTCAGGGAAAGCCCTTGGACCAGTAAGTCTATTTTTTATTTTTATTGGAAACTATGGTCTGTGAAAACAAAGATTTGGATTATGTTCAGGAAAAATGTAACCTACAAACAAATAGCCTTGGAAAATCTGTGTCTCACCCTGGGTGCCTGGGTCAGGTATGCACAGGGAGTACAGCACCTCTCCGCCTCTTTCTAGCTGGAGGTTGCCTCCTGTTCCCTCTTCTGTGTGCTGTCTCTGGCTGCACAAAGGGCAGTGCCTCCCCTCCTTGCCTCTGCCTTTCCTGCTGCTCAGGCTCCAGGTCTTTGCAAGTGCTCTTGCTCTGCCTGGAATGTTCTTCCCTCCTTGTCTGCAAGCCCTTAATCAGTTTTTAAGACCTGACATCTCCCCCTTGGCTCTTATTTCCCTAGATGATTAGTTGCTCCTCTACCATGTTGCTCTGGATAATTTCAATTTTAAATATTCTTCCTTCTTTTCAGAAAACAATCCATGATTTTATTTTTTAAAAATGTAGTAATAAAAATGACTGCCAATTCTTAAGGTCTTGCTATGAACCAGGCAGTGTGATATATGTTACCCACTTTATAGGCAAAGTGTTTAGGACAGAAACCATCACATAGTAAGTGCTCAATAAATGTTATGTATTATTATCCTTATTCTTCTATCTTAATTCTCCCATAGCACTTGCAGCAAATATAATTTGTTATCTGCATTATAATTTTCAGGTTACACGTCTCTGAGCTCCACAAGGGCAGGGACTGTCTTTTTCCTCTGGTATCTCTGAGCATCCGAACACTCTGAAGATGCAAAGGCTATTACTTTGAACATCTAGCCACTGAAGCTGGTGCCTGAGTGCAGAAATTGACCTCGAAAGTCCCCAAATCAATTTGTAGTAGCTGTAGCCTAAAGATATAGGACTGGGAATCAGAAGATCTGGCCTTAATTCTATTGCAACCAACTACTGGCTTTATGACCTTGGGCAGATTAGCCAATCTTTTCTAAACCCCAAACGCCTATTTTCCAAAATGAGGATAATAATCCCTAACTTTCCTTCCTCACAGGTTTTACTTGAGCATCAAATGAGCTGACACATGAGAGAGTTTTGTGATTTGTAAAGTGTTTTACACATGTGTAACATTATTGTTTGGATCATTGTAGTCCTCACTGCCATCACCACCATACTTGGCAGAACATGAGCCCACAAACAGCTCTCACTAGACAAGTATAAATAGGCCATTTTTGCTTCTTCACAGTGTCCAAGAATGTAGTTCCTTAAAGTTTGGGACATTCCTTCTTGTCAAAGCATACCAAGTTTTTAGCCTCAAACTTTTTAGAGTGTTTTCAAAGGCTCTTGATTTTACCACTTTCCTGCTTTAAAATCTCTGACCCTAATTTTCACAGTTACACTTTCTCTCAGGAAATGTCTCATAAGAATTGTAATTAAACAACCATAGCATTTATTGTTTGATATTACTTATTCAACAAGTGAGATGCTAGGAGGTATAAGGAAGGATGAAAACAAGTACAAGACATGGTCTTACTCTCAAGAAGCTTACAGTCTAGTTTGGGATCCAGAGCAAAGTCCTAGACTTGGGGGCATAGTATATGATATGAAAAAGGAGAGACTCCTCTGTGTTGAGGTGGTTTGTGAAGTTTTCAGAGAGAAATTGGTCCTTGTGTTAAGCCTTGTAGAAAGACTGATCAACATTTGGACTGTAATCCTGGGAATATAATTCAATAACAAAGGCCAGGGTCCTTGAGTAATGCTGGTAACATGTCCCCTTTCAGCAGGATTATTGATTTCTTTAGTTACTGGTGGAATTGGGGGAAGATAGGAGAACATTCTGGCAATTTGCCTATGACAAATGTCTGAATCCAGAAAGCTGTGAGAAGATAAAAATTCCTATTTTCAGTCATGATGTACTTATCTTAAAAGATATCAGAGAGGAAACTGTGTACAAAAAAATTGTAATTCTCTGATTTCAGCATAATGACAACAACAGCAGGTGCTCCTGGATCAATAGGGCCAATATGCAGTGCTAAGAGTATTTAATAATACCAATAATAACTCAAGTAAGAAATTTCCAAAAAATATGCTGGCAAAAAACAGGGCAAGCCTCTATTGTAAACTATTTAGGGGGAAAAAAGAGGAAAAGAAAAGAAGAACACTAAATCTGAAAATGTATATAAGGCAGCCAAAACCATAGCCTGAGGTAAATTCATAGCCTTTATGCTTGCACTTAAAAATAAGAATAAATGAAAAGAAAGCAACCAAATGTCTAACCTAAGACTTTAGAAAATGAGCAGCAAAACAATACCAAGAAAAGCAGGGCAATAAAAAAACAAAAGGATAAAAAGTGAATTAGAAAATCAATAAACTAGTAGAATTCATAAGTAAATTCATCAGCTGGTTCTTTGGGGGGAAAAGTAAATAGACAAACCTGTAGAAAACCTACTCAAGAAGAAAAGAGAGAAAAAAATGAAAAAAAATTTTTTTGCATGGTTGGTAAAACATTTTCCCCTTATCACTCTTAGTCCTTATATTAGTCTTATGTGTTATACAAGGGTACTTCAAAAAGTTCATTAAAAAAATAGAATTAAAAGATATTATAAAGCTTTCCATGAACTTTTAGGAGACCCCTTATATATTTGTAATCTTGTTTTGCTAGTGATCAAACTGAGGATCAAAGAAGGGAGGTTACTTTTTAGGGTCACACAACTAGTGACTAGTAAAATCTTGATTTGAACTCAGGTCTCTTCCATGAACTTTTAGGAGACCCCTTATATATTTGTAATCTTGTTTTGCTAGTGATCAAACTGAGGATCAAAGAAGAGAGGTTACTTTTTAGGGTCACACAACTAGTGACTAGTAAAATCTTGATTTGAACTCAGGTCTTCTAACTTCATTGAATATTCTTCCAATAATATCATGACATCCTTTCAAGATAAATATAGAATAGGAAGAACGAAACATTTAATATGTCTGTATTGGTTTCCTGGGGCTGCCATAAAAAATTACCACAAGTCAGGTGGCTTAGAAGGAAGCAATTTATTCTCTCACGGTTCTGGAGGCCAGAAGTCTGAAATCAAAGTGTCAGCAGAGCCAGGCTCTCTCTCTCAAGGCTCTAGGAGAGGATCCTTCCTTGTCTCTTCCTAGCTCCTGGTGGTTGCTGGCAATCCTTGGCATTGATTTCTTGGCTTGCAGCTGCAGCATTCTAATTTCTGCCTACATGTTTACATGGTGTTCTTCCTGTGTGTCTTCACTGTCTTCCCACTGCACGTATGTCTCCTCTATCTTCTCCACTTATAAGGACATCAGTCATTGGATTAGGGCCTACCCTAATCCGGTAGGACCTCATCTTAACTTATTTAATTACATCTGCAATGACTCTGTTTCCAAACAAAGTAACATTCTGACATTCCAGGTGTACATGAATTTGGGTGGGACACTATTCAACCAAATACAATGTTCTTATTTCTTATGATTGTGGTTTCAACAATCATTATCTTGCTTCATGCACATAGTGAATCTGTAGATGCATCCAGCCAGCCAGCCAGCCAGCAATCACTTACCCAGTGCTTAAAATGTGCCAGGTACCTGATTATATAGCCCACAACAACAACAAAAAATGGTATTTGAGATCTTAGGCCATATTATAAGGAGTTTACTAACATAGGAACAGGGTGGGAGAGTCCTACTCTACTATTCAGATCAATCTAGAGAACTGTTCAGATTCAGGCACTTTAACAGGGAGGTAAAAGTGGGAAATATTCAGATGACAGTGACCAGGATCCTAAAATCTTATCACTCTGGCCACAGTTAAGGGAACTGTTAATGGCTAAAAAATCTCTGGTGTGTATATAGGTGGTGGGTTGGGGTGAAAGGTAAGAGCATGAGAATGCTCTTTTAATTCTCAAAGGGCTACCAGCTGTAGGAGGCTGGCTTTGGTTTTTTGTGTCTCTAGTTAGAAGAATCACTATTAATGGGTGAAGGCTACAGAGATTTATATTTCAACACTGTTAACAGAAGAGCTTTAAAAACCAGAATTGTCAGGGCTGGCTGGTTAGCAGGTTGGTTCAAGTGCAGTGTTGTTAACAAGGTCAAAGGTTCAGATCCCCCCTACTGGCCAGCCACCAAAAAAGGGAGAAAAAACAAAACAAAACCAGGATTGTCTGAAGACATAACTAGGATTGGATGACCCTGGTACCTGCATATGTTCAGTTTTCAGCCTTTAAACTGTCCCAGCTGCTGCGAGATGCCCCATGTGCTGAGGGGCTAGAGGCAGACTATGAGGGAAGGAGGATTGTTAGTAAACTTTATTACCTGCTGAACACTCCAAACTACTCAGTAGATAGAGATCTTTGTTTAAAAATTATAGAAACACATACTTTACAATTGTTTTGCACAAACTTACAATATTTCTCAAGAAAACACAGTGATTTGCATAAAATTGACTTTTATGAAAAGATACTGTGCTAGCGCCTAGCAATGCAAGGTTGGAAAAGACATGGGCCTCAATCCTAAAGGGCTCCCAGTATAGTAGGACAGATATAACATCAAATAAAGGCAACTGACTATAACAATATAAGAATTACGTGTGCAATAAATATTTGAGGAATGAATGATTGAATAATTTTTTTCAAAGAATATTTTTGTTGTTGTGACATTGACTCTATAGTAGGGGGAGGTGTCCCAATTTTCCTGGGATGAGAGGTTTCTCAGGACATGGTACTTTTGGTGCTAAAACCAGGAAAGTCCTGAGCAAACTGAGACAAGTTGATCAGGCTGATTTACAGCCTTTTAAAAAAGGAAGAGAGACATAAACACAATTATTGTAACAGCAGCAACAGTAGTTATAGGTGCAGAAAGGGGGACAAATATCATCTTTAAGGGGGAACCAGGGTAAGCCTCTATGTTTCACTACAGCAGGATGACACTTGTCTTATTCACCACTATATGCCCAGCATCCAGCACAGTGTTTGGCGCATAGCTGGAATTCAGTTGATACTAGTCAAATACATGAATTAATATGTCAAAAATAATTTGAGCTGAGTCTTGAAGGCTATATAGCATTTTGACCATAGGAAAAAGGGGTGTGTGGTGGAAGATTGCAAAAACAGAGAACTTTTGTATAGCAATTGCTAAATATGATGTTAATGGAATCTACTCTTTTCCCATGGCTATTAATATATTTCTTGGGGAAAGCCCTTGAAACAGTTAAGTCTATCCTATTTCCTCTATTCTTTTTTCCACCCTGGAGATCCTCCCTCACCCTTCTTTTCTGCTCTCTCACTTTTCTCTGTTGGAAGAGTTAATACTCTTTGCAAAAAGGATGCCATTAGAGTCTCTTTCAGGGCAAGCCTAAGTGCCCTAAAAGAGTCACCTTAAACTGTACGGAAAACATACTGCTTGGGAATGCACCAAGGTGCAGGTGGAGTTGGGAGGGTGAGATTTGGCCAAAGAAGGACAAATCGTCCAGATGGTGTGAAGAAGCATGGGAGGAGGAAGAGGGGAAGGGGCATTAAGGCTGGGGAGAGCACTTGGGGCCAGACGCTGAAGGGTCCAATTGCAGAATCACAGTGCACCACATACTAATGGGCCTTGGGGCACACAGGTGTTTTCTGATGGATTCTCATTGTGGAGGAAAAAGTGTGAATATTACTTCTATGAAGGAAAAGAAGCAAAGAGAAAGAAAAATTTGTTGACCAATCACTATGAAGGTAGTTCAAAAGGTTCATGGAAAAATAGAATTAAAAGATAATATTAATCTTTCTGTGAACTTTTTGAAGTACCCTCCTATGTGACAGGCACTACTGGGTGCTTTTATTATATGCATGATCTACATGCATGTATTTTGAAAGATGGTATTATTATTCTCATTTTAAAAATGAAAAAACAGGGAAATAAAGAGATGCAGTGACTTGTCCACAATGTTAACTAGTAGCTGGTTCAAGTCACAATGGAACTTGGGTCTGTCTACATTTGCAGGGGTGGTTTCCAAATTCCCATCTTCCCTTTACATCTCAGCTAATGAACAGAGCCTTTTCCAGCCCCCTCCTTCTATCTCCTAGTCTGCCTCTTCTCAATACCCGTAGAGCTTTCCTCACTAAAAGCACCCAACATTTCCTTCCAGTGGGCTCAGAACACCCCGTTCTTCTCAGAAACAAGTCAAGATCTTAGCATCTCTTTGACATTATATGTATTTTATTTCCACCTGGACAAAGCCCTAGAGCTTTGTGATGCCTCTGACTTCCATTGCTTCTTAGGAATATTCCTAGCAAGTGTTATTGTACTATAAAGATGTGCTTCTTAAAGGGGCATAGTTACCCACAGTAGGAAGCTGTGGGAACCTTACAAACCCAAGCAGCCACCCTGCCTCTCCCTTAGTGCTTATAACTATGAGTTATGATCAGAACAGAGAGAAAAATAAGGAAACCTATATTCCAGTCCATGATCTGCCATTTACTAACTGGGTGACCCAAGTCCCTTTACTTCTTTTGGGCCTCAGTTACATTATCTGTAAAATGGATGAATCAGACTTGCTTTGCTTACTTCAGAAAACTAGACTGAGAGATTACCTTGAGTAAAGTAATAAATCATAAATCAGAAAGTGTAAGACAAATGAAGAATGTTAGCTTTAAATCCTTTGTAGAACAAAGTGGGCATAAATAAAATATGGAATACATTTATTTCTTGGTTGTTAGTCAGTTCAAGTGAAAGAAGCCTGAATTCAGAACTCAGTCTGGCTTAAGCCGAAAAGGGGACTTTATTTGCTCAGTTAAATGATGAGAAGGACGGCGTGGAGCGAGGCTTGGCAATGACTAGAGCCAGGTCCCCAGCACTGCCAGATGCCCTCCCTATCTGTTACCTCCTATTGGCACCATTCTCTGTTCTTCATGAGCTTCCTACATGTGATGGGCATTATGATTGCCAAAGCTCAGTCTTGACTTCCAACTTTTGTAGTTATTGTAAATTTATGAAACTTAACTTATATGTAGAAAAGTATATAATGATGTATGCACAGCTCAGGCTTCCACTTTTATAGATTGTGATCAGAGAGGAAAGAGTTTCTTCCTACAGCTTAAGGTAGAAAAATCCCATGGAAGCCCTGTGATTGGCCTGGCTTGGGTTATGTGCATGCCTTGGACAAATCAGTGTGTCTAAGGGTGGGTATTACCACTGGCCCACCTCATTCAGGCTCACCCCCTGTGGCCAAGGGGTAGAGAAAGCACAGACATGGCTACACCCACTTTTATTCACAGCAATGGAATTTAAACAATAAAAGATGTGTGAAGGGGATACTTCTGCAGGCTTCCGGTTCCTCAAGGATGCTTCAGCTCCAAAAGAGGTGACCTTTGCACTGATTGCACTTGGAAGATCATGCCAGTCCTTGCTCAGTTTAAGTCTGGCTAGGTGTAATATACAGAATAAGCACCTACTTACTTTGTCAAACTTAGTATAGAGAATGGAGTAAAGTGAGTTGGCTCGTGGATGAACTATGACCCATGCCTGATACCACCCAGTTTGGCAAGGAAGGAGGAAACTGAATAAGTATTTGTGCTACAAGAAAGGAGTATGGAGCATCCAGCAGCACACAACAGAGACCAAAGGATACACTGATATCAGCTCAGTGAAGTGTCATGGGGAGGAGGGGTGAGGGGGTTCTAGGTAGAGGGATTAACATGAGTAACAGTCCTGGGGTTGAAAAGAGCACACTGGAGGAATTTAGAGAGGACCAGTGTGTCCTGATATAGAGAATTAGGAAGAGAATGGCTAAAAATGAGGGAGGCAGGGGCCAGGATCAGGCTTCTCAAGAAATACTCAAATACTAGGCGCACAGTGGATGCTTACCAGCACTCTCTCTTTGCCTTTTGCCACAATTGGCCTGTGATCATTACAGGAGGCCTGCGGCCCAACTCCCAACCGCACCACATTCTGTAATGGCATTGCCCCCTTAAATAGCAAAACTTAGCAATGGAGGGAGCCTCAGCAGCTGGGAAATAGTTGCAGGGCTATTTCCCCCTTGTGAAAGAGCTAAACCCTGCTGCTAATAATAATTATTATTAATGCTAATCACCACATTCGACACCTCTATTGCCCCAGAGCACTTCGACCTTCAAAGCTCCCAGGAGCAATAATTACTCTTCCTAGGTACACTATGAAACAGGTAAACAAGGCTCTGAGCAGGATGAGAAGCCACAAAGTCCGGAAAACCAGACTCCTTCTCTTTGACCCAGAGCAGAAAAAGAGATGCACACGAAAAAGGTGCCTTTGGCTCATGACAAAGGGGGAGGCAGACAGGGCTGGGAGGTAATGATGGCTTCACAGGTGTGCAGAGACGCTTAATTAGAAGGTTCAAGGTGCACTTTCATGAAGAAGAAGGCTACCGAGCAGCTCTGTTCAGACCGCAGGTGCCCCTATAAGTGAACAGAACGTCAGGGGCGAGGCAGCCAGTGCTGGGATGAAGGAAGGGGATGGGGACAGCCAACACTTCCACAAGATGGCACTTGTCTGGCTTACAGAAGGCCAAGCTGGCCAGACTGCTCAGATCTCTTGGGCATGGTGCTGCTGAGATCTGGAGGACCAAACTCTCATGGCCTCAGGACCTATTGCTTCCTGTGGAGAAAAGCTCTATGGGAGCCATTAGGTCTTTGGTGGCTCAGAAATCCTTCCCGGGGTTTTGCTTTGGTTCAAATAGGATTTTTAATTTGGTTTCATGCCCTCCCCATCTGCCCCTTCCTTAAATGCATTTATTCGGCATTCACTGTGTGCTGGGCCTTGCATGAGGCAGTTGGGATACAGCGATGGAGGAAGGTAGCCCCAACCTCATGGCTTGTGAGGAAACAGAAGCACAGATTGACAGTGGCAATTCAGGGCAGTGTGCATCAAGACAAGGAGGTGCAGGGGTTGTGGGAGCCAGGGAATACTCCCGAGAGGGCTGAGTCAGTCTGTCCAGGCTCTTCTCATTGTGCGAGTTCTCCCCTGGGAAAGACACCTTTTCCAATCCCCCCAGCAAACATGCACCACGACCTCTTCTTGTTGATACCTACAGCTCTGAACGCCTGTCCCAATCCTACCGCACTTCCAACCGATTTTTGTGTTTATGGATCTCTCTTTAGACATGAAGTTTTGTATTCTAAATGACAGAGATAATAACAAGAACCACAACCCCTTATGTGAGTACAGTGCTTTGCAGTTTACAAAGCACAGTCGCCACCATCACCTCAGAGCGATCAGAGAGGTTAAGGGGTCAATCAGGTAACCCAGCTCATTGCACCTACCTGTCTGCCTCTCAGTTCTTTGCTTTCTCTCATGTTTCTGCTGCAGGTGGGCAAGGTGGGGGAAGAATTCACATCTAGAGCATACCTGTTATTTACCTGCTAAATACTTACATGGGTCGTTTCATTTAATCTTCACTCCAATCCACAGAGGGTGGCCCTCTTACAGAGAGGAAACTGAAGCTCTGAGAGGTGAAGTCATTTGGACAACCACCTACAGCTCATAGGGAATGGAGCTAGAATTTCTTCTAAGACAGGCTTAACTCCCAGCCTGGTCACTCTCGGTATTTACCTTGGTACTTCTCTCTCAATGCCAGACATGTAGTAGGAGTTTCATAAAGGTTTGGAGATCTGATTTATTCACTTATTTTCTTCTCTTCTACATTACTTTTTCATTCTTGGAGTTGGCATGCAGAGGCAAGGGAAGGAATCCCTGGCATACTGGCCCCACAGGCACTGGAGAAACACCAGTCCACAATTGGGCAGCTGTTCTTTCTTGCTATCTGGAATGTCCCAGTGAGGAGCAGGATGTTAAGATGCTGGAGCGTTGACTTCCCAAAGTGGATGGTTCCTTCCTGTCCTCGACCCTTCCAGGCCTGAATGTCACTGGTGGCAGCTGCCCTCCAGAATATCCACTCCCTTGGCCAGGGCTAGGGATGCGCTGTCCAGGCCTTTCCCTTGGACACATGTTTTCCCAGACTCCTTGCAGATCAGTGCTCTTGGGTCCATTTCATGATCCTGTGTCTCTTAGAGGTCATGGCTTGCTTTCTCATTTACCAGTAGATCTTCTGCTTGTTTTCATTCAACACCCATCTTCTGGGCAAGGCACTCGAGAGTCCCTGGGGGTGTAAGTTGAACACAGTCTCTGTCCTTGAGGCACTCCCAGGGGAGGGGGCCATGAACACCCTACCAGGTAGAAAGAGTAGATGGAAGGAAGTCCAGAGGCTGTGGGAGCATGGAAGAGACCCACAAGAGCCATCAGGGAAGACTTCAGGTGGGGGGCACATGGGTATGCTTTTAAAGGATGCACAGGGATTTTCCAGGTGGAGAGATAGAGGGAGGGAATTCCACTAAGAAGGTTTTTTCTATTTATCGGTCCTTATGTCCCTTAGGAACAACACAGGTGTTGCTATGGTTTGAATGTCCCCTCGAAATCCTGTGTAGAAATGTAATTCCTATTGTAATAGTATTAAGAAGGTAGGAAATCTGACTTTGGCATTTGAAAGGTAGAGCCTTTAAGAGGTGATTGGATCATGAGTGCTATGTCCTCACGGGTGGATTAACTCATTCATGAATTAAAGGGTTAATGGATTAATGGGTTATCATGAGGGTAAATTGGTGACTTTACAAGGAGAGGAAAAGAGCATGTTAGCATGCTTTAGCCACCTCACCATGTGATGTCCGGCATAGCCTTGGGACTCTGTAGAGAGTCCCTGCCAGGAAGGCCCTCACCAGATGTGGCCCCTAGACCGTTGACTTCCCAGCCTTCAAAACTTCCAAACATTCTGTTTCTTTATAAGTCACCCAGTTTCAGGTATTCTGTTACAAGTGGTAGAAAACAGACTGAGACAGGTGTGTACACAGATTCTATAAGACAGCCTCTGGACAGGGGGAACAGCTGGCATGCTGTCTGGGTGGCTTGGTTCCTCATTCGTGAGCATCTCTAGCCCTCTGACTAGTGCCATGGTTCCTAGTTACCTTCTCATCTTTGAGCATTTTCCCTGAACTTGTTCCATTTCGACAGTGTCCTTCAGAAAGTAGCAGCTAGCCTGATGCTGAAGAGCACAGTCTTCAGGATTACACTAGACTTAGGTTTGAATCCCAGTATGCCACTTCTTAGCTAGGAAAGTTTAGGCAAGTTTCTCTGAGCCTTAGTTTCCTTATATGTAAAACTGGAGGGTCACAATACCCTGTAGGTCTATTGGGGGTTTAGATCAAAACATGAGTATGAGGAGCTGATACAGAGCCTGACACAGACAGGTGTTCAATAAACATCAGCTGTAGCTGAATGTGGGAGTGAGCAGGACTGAAGCCATGGTGGGACCTAAAACATGAACCCACATGGGCTCTAAAAGATTTTAAAAAGGCACAGTTTTTTTTCTTGGCATGCATTTCTCTGAGTTCCCTCTTTTCCCATGGTTATTTGATATTTTGAACCTTGGTTACAGGGCAAGAAGACATTATATACATGAATGTAAAGTTGTTTGCCAGCCAGCCTAAAGCTGCAGACTTGCACATACTACTCAGACCCTGAGATAAGGACAGGAGCAGAAACCAGACGAGAGCGAGACCTTGTACCTGGCTCATAGACACAGACCCCTCGTCGCTCGTGTGTCCCTCCCTCCTGCTTTTCATTTTCCCACATTCCATTCCCTCAGTCCCCTCTTTAAAAACCCCTTAGTAAACCTGGGTCTTTGAGATGGCTTTAGTCTGGCCATTCTCCTTCGGGGTTTACTGGACAGATGGGTTAGCCTAACATCTCTCCTCAGGTCACTGGTACTCCTGGATAAAAGCTGACTTACATGTACAGCAACATTTGACTTTTGAGTGGTTTGCTTTTGTCTGAGGGCAGGTGGCCAGACCTGTGAGTTTGGTATCGATTTGGGGGAGCCTCAGCCAGGAGCTGAGTGTGCCCTGTAACATGAACTGTGGGGCACAAAACTGAAAATAAGTGGACCTGTGGGTATCTGGCCGGAGATGCATTGTGGCCTAACAGCCCGCACTGGCCTTATACAGCCAAGGTTCACAGCGGCCCTTTTGGCAGACACAGCCCCTGCTGACTCACCCCAGGTTGCCTGCCCCTGGAAGCCTTCAGCTCCCTTCTCAAGGGCTGCACTGCTAAGTCATGTCCCTCAACCATTTCCTGGAGCCACTGGTGTGGTGGTGTCTCTTCCAGCGCCTGACATTTAGGCTTGTGAAATTCCACTGTGGGTGCATGGAGCCCATCCTTCAAGCCTGTCCTGAATCTTGGTTCTGTCTCCTAATATTTGCTAGCCCATTTCCTAACAGGATTTCCTCTCAGCCCAATCCTTCTAACAGACTATGGCCAGAGAAGATTTTTGAACATGCTGTTTTCCCTGTATTGCTCTCCTGTTCAAGATCCTTCCATGACTGCTGAATAGATAAAGTTCAAAACCCTCATCCTGGAACACAAGAATCTTTATGACCCAATACCAACCTACTTTGGGGGCTGTTTTATTTCTATTTTTCCTGCCAAATAGGGATGGTAATTATTTCCATATCATAGGATCTTTGAGAGAATTCAATAAGTTCATACTGGAATAGCACTTAGGACAGATAGTTCTTTCAAAAACTGTGAGGGGTCTGAGATCTTACTAGTAGGATCTCAAACTAGTACGTTAGCCTGGCTTTGTTTCACGGCTGATAGGTCAGAGACAAAGGATTGATTTTACCACTCACAGCAATAGTAGTAGCCAGAGTATCAGTGTTGTCTTACACCCCCTCCCTGAGCCCCAGCTCCCAAGGGGCAGAGAGAAGAGGACCAGAGGACACCTGATATCCATGGGTTGCATTATAAAGAGGAAACCTGAGCTCAAGGAACCCAAAGTTTTTAATTGATCTATAAGCCGAATTTCCCACTGCTTTAGAGGGGGACACTCTCTCCCTCTGTTTCTGTACAAATATCCTTGAAAAGATAGTCTGGGACAAAGACAGTCAGTCGTCTGCTCACAAAACATGCAGAAATGTGAGGCACCCATGGAGAACTGTCTCCCAGCAAGAGCCAGGTGTTCTGTAAGTGCTGAGTAAGTGTTAGCCATCATGAGGATGATAATGGTGGTGTGTGTGTGCTTTGCCCCTTTCAGCATGCTGGATCTTTTCTTCAGTATGACCCTTGA
This sequence comes from Galeopterus variegatus, assembly GCF_000696425.1. Classification (NCBI taxonomy): domain Eukaryota; kingdom Metazoa; phylum Chordata; class Mammalia; order Dermoptera; family Cynocephalidae; genus Galeopterus; species Galeopterus variegatus. The sequence continues at coordinate 285,858 of NW_007727243.1, forward strand.
ACATGACTTCTGCCCTTCATGCCTTTACTTATGCACAATTCCCTCATACCTCCCCATCCTCCACCCCTGCCCATAATCTCAGCATTCCAGGCTCTACTATTCCAATAAATCTCTCCTGATCACCCAATTCACATGGACCTCTCCTCTCTAAACTTTCACAGTGCCATCTGTCCCGTTCTCCTCTGCACTTAGTAAATACTGCTTCTTTTCCCTTGAGACCTTGTAAAGCCCTTCCCTCCACCTGCAATCCCTGCTTATTCTCTTCAGATTAACTCCACTTCATCCTTTATTCATCAGTGCTATGAGTTAAATGTGTACCCCCAAAGTTCATGTAGTGGAAATGACCCCCCCATTGTAGCAGTGTTAAGAGGGTGGGAAATCTGATTATGGTATTTGAAAGGTGGGGCCTTTAAGAGGTGATTAGATTGTGAGGACTGTGCCATGGAGTAATAGGCATGATTCTGATGGCCTTATAGGGAGAGAAAATGAGAAGGTTAACTCTCTTGCTCAGCCCATTCTCACCATGTGACACCCTGCATCACTGTAGAGAGCCCCCACCAAGAATAAGGCCCTCACCAGATGTGCCCCCTGGATCATGGACTTCCAAGTCTCCCAAACTATAAGACATAAATTTCATTTCTTTACAAGTTACCAAGTTTCAGGTATTTTGGTATAAGCAACAGAAAAGGATGAATACAATCACCTTGGATAATACTTAACCCAGAACTCTTTCCTGATCTCTACTGTACCCAGCCTGGATTAGAGATCTCCATTTGCTCCTGTGGCATTGATGGTGACCTTTATGTGGCAATTCTTGCCTGGCTTCCCCTCTAGATGTCCCCTCTTGAGGTTCTGAAGGACCCTTGTGTGCCTGGCAAATAAAGGCATTTAATTTACACTTGCAAATGAATGAATGATCACACAAATATACAACTACTCACGTCATATATTCATGCAAATTTAACAAACAAGTCTAATCACATGGGAAGCTCCTGGAGAGTGTCCGGTGGACACAGACACTTCAGTAGGTGTTTATTATCAGTGGCTTGACTGATAAGATATGCAATTAGTCATTACATTCCCTTTCAGATGTGTTAATTTCATCTTGCTTTAAAGGATATCTCTGAGGCCAAGTGGACCTCTATTTAAGAATGTATACATTGTCAAAGGTGCTATTCATTCTGACTTTATATAAGGGAAAATTCTAGTAAGCCTCCTCAAAGCAATTTAAAAATCATAAACTTCATGTTCCTGTAACTTAGTAAATATCAACCTCATTTCATCTTTAATAGTCTACAAAATCAACACTTGTTTAAACTAATGGTCTGTTTATAGCTTACATGGCAAGTTTCAAACTGCAAATGTATTTTTACAGTGGCTTTTGAATGCTGATATAGGAAAAAATGACAGAAGAGTCACCATGAAGCCTGGTGCTGAGTTTGAGGCGAGCTCCCAGTTTTCCATAATATGATAAAATTATACCAAAGAATGGAAAAATTGGGAATTCAAACCAAGTGATGTGGGCCGTCGTGACCCTTGACGAGGCAGAAAGCACAGTGGTTAAAAACTAGCCCTCTAGGGTCAGGCGAACCTGCATTTGAATTCTGCTTCTCTTAATTACTGAGCCTCAGTTTCTTTATTTGTAGAAGTGAGAAAATATGACACACAGCATAGGATTGTCATGAGAATTCAATGAAGTAACATGTTTAAAAAAACTTAGCACAGTATGTGGCACATACTAAGCTCTCAACAAATGGTTGCTTTTATTATTATTATTACTAATTTGATAGTCAGAAGGACCTGGATTTGTATCCCAGCTTAGGCACTAATGGCGTTTGCTGGGCCCCTTAAGCTGAGGGACACATTGAGAAATTTAACTTCCTTAAGCTTCAGTTTCCTCATCTTAAAAATGGGGACAATAATATATGGATTATAGGGTTGGAGTCATAAAATTGGAGGATGGTATGTAATGTGCCTAAGGAATGTATATCACATAGTAAGCACTCAGTAACTGTTAGATAGAAAAATAATGATAAAAATAATTATTATTCTGTGCATCTCTTTTTTTTCTCATTTGTAAATCTGGGAATGCTGGTGTTGCTATATGATAGTAAGGATTGGAAATAATATTTATAAAGCATCTACCAACGTCAGGCACATAGTAAGTAAGTACTCAAGAGATGGAAGCTATTGTTTCTAGATCCTCTTCCTGTCTCTGCCTGGTTTCCAGCTCCACATGAATGGATGCAGTGATTTCGATTTTGGGGGTTTCTCTGACAGCACTGAGTAGGGGGCGAGGGGCAAGAGAGGGCTCCATCAACTGGAAACCGCAACCTGGAAGTGAACTTCCCTAATCAGCGCTGCAGGATTCCAACAGCTGGTTCTACTTTAGAATCAATTGGAACCTTCTGGGCCCCTTGCTCTTTTTCTGTGAGGAGTAAATGCCATCCCACAGCTAAGATTTAGAAATTTGCCACACCATATCAGAAACAGATCCATCCTCCAGCGAGGTCAAGGTTCCTCAGTCCGAGGCCCTGCTCTGGAGCCTCAACAGCCTGCCGGGTGGCCTTGGAGGCTGAGGCTCCAGCTTAAGGTCAGGGCTACCTGCGGTACTGCTAGAAGCACTGTCCTGTCCCTGGCCTTTGGGAAACTCCACCCAAATGGCCCGGCCTGGCCGGGCCAGCCCGGAATTCCATTTCAAAGAGTGAGTCAGGTTAGGATGTGGAGAGCATATTACATAACAATTTTTAGGGTATGAGTGTTAGAGTGCAGCAGCAGGAATGCACTTGATTTGGAAAGGAACTGCTTCCTAAATGCCTGCCTTATAATTTCTTCCATCCACCCACCCTTCTGGTGAGCATTCAAGGATCTTTAGGGCCTCCAGAATGGCCAGTACTGCTCTGGGTGCTGTAGGCACCATTGGACGTTAGTTGTTTGAAAGGCTCTTATCACCACTGCCTGAGGCTCAGTGAGTCATCAGGTGAATAAACAGCAGGCTACCAGTCGAGTCTTAACTCTGAGCTTACTAGCTGTGTGGCTTCAGGCAAATCCCTTGCCTTCTCTGAACTTCTGTTTCCTCATTTGAAGAATATGTTCTTGAAACTTCCTTACAGCTCTTTGATTCTCTGATGATAAGTGATCAGAGAACCTCCTGGGGTGCTTTAATGATATAGATGTTATATCTATAGCATTCTAGATATATATGTTTTTTGCTATAATTGCTCAATGAATGAAAAATAGCACTGCCATCAGTTAAGCACTTACTGGTCCCAGCTCTATGTTAGACACTTTAATATGTCATTTAATGAATTGAATGAATGAATGCAAAGATCTATTATCTGTTTTGGAAAAGAGAGTAATAAGGCAGGTAAAGTGACATTTTGAGCACCTCTTACATACTAGACACTATCTTAGATGCTTTAATACACATCTTGTTTGTCCTCTTTTCAAACTCTGGGTAAATCTTATTACCACAATTTGTAGAAGAGGAAACTGATACTTAAAGAGTTAAGTAATTTGCCATGTAGGTGGTATATGGCCAATAATCTCAACCCAGTTTTGCTGCTGAGAAAGGGTACATGGGTGTTTCCCTCCTGGGTTTTGAGCCTCTTCCTAACTTGCTGACATGCAGGAAATGCACAGGCCAGGCGAGGTCCTGAGTAAAGACTGGTTAAATGGATGATGAGGGTCTTAGTGATGAGCTTGCAGAGGAGCAGGGCTCTGTCCACGGCACCCAGTGAGTGTCAGGTAGAGTGGGACATGATCCAGCCCAGGCTCCTGAGCTCCCAGCCTCAAGACAGCAATGTCTACTTTCTGCCCCCTGCAGCCCTCCACATGGGCATGTCTGGGCTTGCCCTGACCCCTTTTTCTTTAGCAGAGGGATCCAGTGACTGGGACAGCAAAAGGAACTTTGATGTAGCTTCTAGAGAAACAGGAAGAAGTGGCAGCAAGGCGGCAGAACAGGAGAGGAGGAGGGGAAACAGGATGCAGAAGACTGGACGCTGTGGCCCAGCTGGATTGGGGCCTCGAGTTCTGGGAAGAACCATTGCCCCTCAGGCAGGGCAGGGCAGGACACCCCACTGACCCCTCGTTCATATACTGTAGTCCCTTGTTGGTGGGTAAAGATGGTGCCAGCCTCCAAAGGCTCCTGTGGAGAAGGCCACATGCCCATTTTATAAACTGGGGGGTGGACACCCTCACACACTCACTCCCCCAGCCTTTCCTCCCCACTGGGCGAAGCCTCCAGAAACACAATGGACCTTACAGAAAGTTGCGATGCTAGAGTAGGAGAACAGAGAACCCAGGTAGTCCTCACCCCCACTAGGAGCCTTTTCTGGCGGCAGGCATCTGAAATCTGGTTAGTCATGCTTTCATTTGTTCAACAAATATTTGCCAAGCTCCTACTTTCATCCCAACATTTCTAGACACTGGATGTAAAATAGTGAACAAAATTGAATTTATTACTGTCCTTGTGGCACTTGCAGTCAAATTTGGGGGTGGGATGGAGGGGGAGAGCATATTAGTTTCCTGTGACTGCCATAACAAATGGCCACAACTGAGTGGCTTAAAGCAACAGAAACTTATTGTCTCACAGTTCTAAAGCCAGAAATCTGATATCAAGGTGTTGGCAGGGTTGGTTCCTTTTGGACGCTGTGAGGGAGAATCTGTTCCATGCTTCTCTCCTAGCTTCTGGTGGCTACCAGCACTCCTTGGCGTTCCTTGACTCGTAGATGAATCACTCCAATCTCTACCTCTGTCTTGATATCACCTTCTCTACTGTGCATTTTCTCCCTTTCTATTTTTTTTATAAGGACATTTGTCATTGAATTTGGGGCCCACTCTGATCCAGGTTGATCTCATTCTGAGATCATTAACTGTATCTACAAAGACCCTTTTCCAAATAGGGTACATTCACAGTTTCCATGTGAACACATCTTTTGGGGGACCCCATTCAACCCAGGAGGCAAGTATAAAATTAAATAAACAAACAGTTACATAATTACACATTGTGGTGAGTGGTGAGATAGGAAAAGAAACCTGGAAAATTGTGCAATGGAAATAACACAACTGTTGAATACTTAACTTCCCTGAACCTCAGATTCTTTGTCTAGAAAAATGAGAATAATCATGCCTAACTCATAAAATTGATGTAAGGATTCTATTGCTTAAGAGTTAAATATGTAATTGTCGATTGAATAAATGATGAAAGTGTCCCTGGCAAACAGATATGTATAGGATTTCTTCCTTCACTGGCCTCAAATTTTCCTCTTCCTCATTCATTCATTTATTCATTCATTCATTCAATATATTTTGAGCCCCTGCTCTGTGCTAGGTTTTTATTCTAGGCACTGGGGTCACTGTAGGAAACAAAATAGACAAAAATCTGGTTCCCTCATTGAGCGTACATTTTCATCATTGTGTTGGTTAATTTTGTGTGTCAGCTTGATTGGGACATGGGCTGCCCAGATATTTGGTGAAACATTATTCTGAGTGTTTCTGTGAGAGTGTTTTTGGATGAGATTAACACTTAAATTGGTAGACTGAGTAAAACAGATTGTTCTCCCTAATGTGGATGGGCCTCATCCACTCAATTGAAGGCCTGAATAGAACAAAAATGCTGACCCTCCCCTGAATAAGAGGAGTCTTCCTGCTTGATGGCCTTTGAACTGGGACATCCGTTTTTTTCCTGCCTGCAAATTCAAACTAGAACAATGACTCTTCCTGAGTCTCAAGCCTGCCAGCTTCGAATGTGATCTACACCATCGGCTCTCCTGGTTCTTAGTCCTTTGGACTTTAACTGGAACTAAACCATTGGCTCTCCTGAATCTTCACCTTGCCAACTCATCTTTCAGATCTTGTAACTTACGCACCTCCCTCATCTCATGAGCCAGTTCCTTATAATATCTCTCTCTTTCTCTCTTTCTATATATACATGCATCCTATTGTTTCTGTTTCTCTGGAAATAACAATCTTCTTCATCCCTTTGTATTTGCCCAGTGTCTTCTTCATTTATTATTTAATTTTATGCACATAACAGTATTGTGCAAGCATTGTGAAAATCCCCATTTTACCGTAGAGGAAACCGAGGCCTAGGAAGGGTTTCCTTGAACTGCTATGCCACGGGGCTGAACCCTCCATACAAGAAACATCCTCATGTCCCTGCAGCCAGAGGATGTACAGGAAACTGAATGAAAATGTTGTGCTCAAGTCAGATGTCTTTAGACAATGGAGAAATATTTTCATTATTAATTCATTTGTGACCAGGGTAGAAAAGCAACTACTCTCCTCTTTGATTTTTAATATAGCATTGGTCATCAAATAGAAACCTGTCAAGATTCCCTCAAGGAGAAATATGAGACTGCTAAAATGTGGGCTAGGTGAGTCTTGTAAAATAATATGTAAGCAAGATCTTCTAGAAAAGCCTCAACTAGACTTAAAAAAAAAAAAAGTCTGGATGAATCATGGAGACTCAGGTTTAAAATGATTTTAGTGTTTAATAATTACTTCCTTATATAGCAAGAATGCTGAAGCCCAGAGAGGTTAACTGGCTTACCAAGGTCCACAGTTTAAAAGGAATATATTGACATTATTGGCCGGATACCTCGACTTCTAACCCAATGCTCTCTGTGTTATTTAATGCTTATGTAGTGAATGCAGGCAATCCTTTCTTCCCCCCAGCTCTTGGGGCAATTTCATGCAAACCCCATGGAGTGGGAATGGAATGGTAGTAGAAAAGGTGTTCGTACTTGTTTCCTCCATATTTCTGTGCCCACAGATGATCCTTTGAAAGGCAGGTTATCACTTATGGCCCTGCATTTGAAAGAAAAGTATTTTGGAGTCAAACAGACCTGGACTTCAGTCCTAGCTCCTTGCTCGCTATTTGTGGAAAACTGGTCAAATTACATAATACCTCCAATCTCAGTTTCCTCATCCATTAGGTAGACCTGGTAACAGTATTTTCTATTCTAATTTTCATGCAAAAACTATGAAATAATAATTCATGTGGCATACTCAGCACAGTGCCTGACATAGTAAGTGCTCACTAAATACCACCAATTATTAAGGTAAAACCTCAGCATCAAGGAATATTGAGTTGGGAAAAGGGGGCCCATGAGCACATGCTGGGTTAGTTCAAGGCTGCCTCCCTGGCCACCCCACCTAGCGGTGAGTGCTTTCTTCTCTGAATTCTAAAGTAATTACCACGCCTTTCATGGCACTTGCAACACATACTGTCTACGCTGTCCCTGCATCACCCTGGGAAGTTTCTTTCTTCTCTGACCCACATTTTTCTATCTGTAAAATGAAGAGGGGGTAGCGGTGGAGGGCGGATACCTATTTCACAGGAGTTTTGAGAGATTTAAATGAGAATGAAAGAGCTTGGCCAACCAAGCAGTGGAAACATACTTTCATCCATTCATTCATTCACTCCCTACATGTTTATGGAGGAAAAGCTGCCATGTGTTTGGCATTGTGCGTGGTGCTGAAAAAATAACTGGTAAAAAGGCCTGTCTCTGTCTTCTCAGATTTCATGGTTAGGAGGAAATTTCAGTGTAACCATCATATGAGATTTGTTATTATTTTAATAATTATTGTCTTCAAATTTCCTGGGATAGATGAAAGCTCTTGAATGGCAGAGACCTTCCTGAACATTATTGGTAAAATCTGCCTAGGGTCAAACCAGGGAATGTCACAAATGGAACTTGCAGAATATGATCATGCTGTTCCCCTGCTTAAGATTCTTCGATAGCTCCAAGGGTAAAATCCTAGCTTATGAGCAGGGCATTTTCGAAGTCCTTTATCATCTGACTACTGCCTCATTGCTCAGCCCTCTCCAAATCTCATTTTATGCTCCAGCCATACAAAACTCCATTTAGATCCCTGCGCCTTCATGCCCTTCCACATGCTGTTCCTGCCACTGGGATGCAATTCCTCATTTTCTCTGCTTCACAAACCCTCACACCTTGTCTCTCGGGCCTCCTCACCACTCCTTCAGGGAGGGTCAGACACCTGTGAGCTCAGTGACCTGTGCCTACCACCATTAAAGTGGCATCTTCTACCATCTGTATCTTTGTCTGTGTCCCTGATAGATGGAATACTCTTTATGCCAGTGACTCGGTGTCCCCAACACCCAGCATAGAACTTAGGGACAGAGAAGAAGAGTTTAGTGCATGTTTGTGGAGTGAATGAACAAGTGCATGAAAGACTGTCAGTGATTCTTTGCTACCTTCTCAAATTTTAGGTTGAATACATTAGTCAAACATCCAGTCAAAGTGGGCTGGGAAACAGAAAATTGCTTCTTTGCCACTTCCAGGATGAGAAGTTTGATTTTCATCCAAGGCTTCTTCGAGCTGTTTGAGTCTGTTGCCACCATAAATATGGGTGTGGATTCCCTGGATAACAAGGGCAGCTGGAGCATGGCAGGGGAGGGAGTATTTTGTGACTCCTCTCTCTCCCAAGAGGGCTCAGGAGTGATTCTCAGTGTTGCCAGCATCAGGAGAGGAGAAGAATGCCGCAGTTCACCAAGCATTTGCAACTCTGGACTAAGGACTTCATCCTCTTGTCCAAAAAGTGTTCTCTTTAATTTAATTTTCTCCTGGTATCCCCGTGGTATAATTCCCATGGTTAACTAGTGGTGCTATAACAAGTCACTACGATGTCAGCCTAAAGCAAAGAGGTATTCCAGGAGGTCTGTGGAGGTCACATTATTGACAAGTATACAATTCCCCATACCTTTTCGAATACTGAAAATACCCCTAAGTAACCTTCTCTTACTGCCTTTTCCACCTTCCTGGACCCTTTGAATCCAGGTGTGTGAGATTGAAAACCCCAATGAAACCTAACCTTCTCATGAAAAAGAATTCAGAGAGATCAAGTGAGTTTTTTACCCCCTCACCTCATCCTGAGATTCTAGCATATGAGGAAAATTGCAGTTATAATCAAAATACTAACTGCCGCATTTAGCGTCTCACTTAAGTATAGTAAACAGTGCATTTTGTCAAAAACAGCACCTTAAAATTTACCAGTAACTTTACGTATAATGACTCATTTCATTAAAAAATAATAATAACAACCACTATTCATTGAGAACCTCCTGAGTGAGAGATTCTGAGTACGAGTTAGGCCATTTTTTAATGTTATTTACTCTTTACAATGAGAATACTATTTTATCTGGTTTACAAATGAGGGAGTGGGTTTATAGATTATCTCATGTAATCCTTGTCATAACCCTTTGAGGTTGGTTCTCTTATGATCCACATAATAGATGAGGAAACTGAAGCTCAGAGAGGCTAAGAAACTTGACCAAGGTCACACAGCAAATCAGAGGCAGAGCTGGGGCTTAAACCCAGATCATTATCATTCTGACTCAAAAATCTGGGTTATAGATCACTGTGCTACAGGTTCACAAAATAACTCAGAATGCAGACATATATCATCCCCATTTTTCAGTGGGGAAACTGAGGAGATAAGAGGAGAACTGGCTTCCCTAACATTCTCCCAGTTGTACTATACTCTCTGGAGATCGTCATGCTTAGTAGTTGCAAATAAGGGCTTTGGAGCTGGCTCACAGCATAGTGACACGACCTGGTGAGCTCTCAGTAAGTGATAGCTGTTGTCATTTTCAGCACGGGAATTCGGCAGCCCACAGCCTTGGACACAGACCTGGTACCTGCGTCCTTGACTGTCTTCATTCTGTTTTTATGCAGGACTGAGCCTGGATCAGAGGATTTTCTATCATCTCCATGCATTGCTCACTGATGACACACCAGCCCACTAAAGGCCACCTGAGTCTCTGCAGGGAAAAGCTCCTTTGTGGGAGGCCCATCTGAATGGATGTGGCCTGCAGAGACCCTTGGAACAGAGACCCAGCCCCTGACTCACACTGAGCTGTCCCCCATCCGGATGAAGCTGCCTCAGGAGCCACCCACCTCTCCCGCACCCGCTGTCTTCTTGGCACAGACCTCCGGCTGCAGCCTTTGGACTCCAGAATTTCTCACTCACTGCTTCTTTCTCGGGCATCTGCCAGAATCCAGGAAGAGGGCTTTGTAGTCTGTCTTTCTCACTCAGCTTTTCCCCTGCCTCCTTTATTGGTTGAATTGCCAAAGCCAGAGCTGAATTTCTCTCCCATTTCCTCCAAGGACCAGTATCTGGCATGACTTGGGAGGCTGGGGAGAAGTCAAACACCAGGTCTGGCTCTGTGCCGCTAGAGGAAGAGTTAGTCACTTGGTTACTGCTGGCTGAGATCTATCGGGGATGTCATGGGGAGGAAGTGTGCTTCGTATGAGTTAGCAGAGCACAGACTCCACAAAGATTGCCTTTTTAGTGAACAGAGAAAGTGGCAAACTGATGTCCCATTCTGAGAGTTCTGACTCTAATCCCCTAGAAGCTGCCATTAGTATTTCCTTTCCACCCAGTGCACAGAAGTCATGGGAGGCATGAGACAAAAATGTAAAGTTAAGGAAAAGAAAAACTAGATGTTTTACAAACTGTCTCTCATTTTATCCCCACAACAGCCTTATTGTCATTTTCCCAATATTTCAAAGGTAAAACTTGGAGTGGTGAATGCTTTTCCAAGGTCACGGAGTTAGTAACTGGCTGACATATGGACCCAAGTCTGTCTAATGCCAAAGCCACAGTAGGGGAAGCGGCTCTTCTGTCTCTTTCTCTACCTTTGTCTCCCCTTTTCCTCTCTGTTCCATTTGTCACCTTCCCCCACCCCCACCCGCCAAGGAGTCAGATATTTTCCAAAGGATTAAATGACACAACATGCTGCCTGGCGTACAGTATGTGCTCAGTAAAGACACGTCAAATATGAATTGCTGTGTCATGCCTTTTAAGAATATTTGCATTTTTCAGAAGCACTCCTGGACAAAATAATACCTAACACCAAGGACTAAATGGTGAATTTCCAGCACGGGAGATCTCTAGTGGGATGTTTCCTCCCTCGCTCCCTCCCTCTCGCCTTCCTTTCTGTTTTCCTTTTCCTTCCTTCCTTCCTCCCTCCCTCCCTTCTTCCTCTCTTCCTTCATTCCTCTCATGTTCTCTCTTTCAAGACAAACAATGGCATTATCCCAAGTGCTTTATAAATATTTACTGATTTAATCCTCATCACCACTGTATGACATATTATGGACAGGGGAATTTGTGTGTGTGTGTGTGTGTGTGTGTCTGTGTCTATTATTAGTATCATCCAATTTTGCAAATAGGTAAATAGGCATGGAGTGGCTTAGTTATCTGCCCAGGAACACACAGCTTATGATGAGCAAAGCAGGAGTTTGGAAGTGGACAGCCAGGCTTTTAACCGCTGCTAGAATCTCTGACAAGGCAGGGATAGCTTCCCGGAGTCACTCCCATCCCTGTCATCCACCTGACATTGTACAGTCTCTAAGGTATGTTCACATTTCTCGTTCCATTTGGTCCTAACCACCACCTGTGAAGTATGGACTCCTATCCCTATTTACAACAGAGGAACCCAAACTCAGAGAATTTAAGGGACTTACTCAAGGTCACACAACTGGTAAGTTAGCAGAGCGTGGGATTCAAACCAACTTGAGGTCCATTAATTTCTATGAATGAGGCCATGCTGAGTAGTTAGAGCTGGCCAAAGCAAAGACAAGGCTTTGAGCAGGAAAAGAAATGCTTAATGTGTTCATTTTTATTCTTAACAGTTGGACAGGGCAAACGTGTGTGTGTCTATGTGGTAGTCATGAAAGTACTCCTCAGACCTTGAGGTTTTAATAAAATGTAAAAAAAACCATTTTGACCAGTACCCTCCCTCCCCTCCTGGTTTTTAGGTGCTGCATAATTTAAGGAAATGTAATCCATATGTTTGATTATTCATACTTCCATCATCAAAAAATATTGTTGATTCTTTGAGGGGTGTTTGATGTTCTGGAAGCCTGTTTTTTTTCTTTTCTTTTTTTTTTTTTTGAGGTCAGGGAGAAGAGAGGAATTCTTTTTTAAATCCTTCCTTTTCCTACTATTTTATTTCCCTTGAAAAACATTTTATGGCATTTGACTGGCAGATGAACAAGTGGTCACTGGAATATTATAAAAATCACATTTTCCTGTAGATTTTTAGTGTAGCGATGAGTCCAGAAATGCAGTTCTCAGCCTCAGGGCTCTCTGATGTGGGGAGGGGGGTCAATATTCATGGAGCTCCTACTATGTGTGGTCACTTTACCTACATCTTCTCATATGGTGTTTATAAGAGGAGTTATCATTGGCTCCATGGTACAGAAGGAGAGAGTGAGACTCAGAGGCAGACCCCAAAGCTGTGGCACTCGTGTTTTTCAACTCCTTCAGGGGAGTACAAAGGTGTCTGCTGTCCAATCAATACATTACCCGATTCCATTCACACCAGGATCCCTACGTCCCTAACCAGCCCCTAAACCATTACTTCCTGGGAGCCCTCATTCACCTTTACAGGAAGTGACAGTGAAGGGTTCCAGTTCAGTTCCCCATTCATTGAGTGTATACTGGGTGCTGATTACCTAGCTAGATGCAAGCAGGGACAGAGATGAACAGATAAGTCCCCTTTCCTCCAGAGCACTAAATCAAGTTGCAGCGGCTGATGTGCCCCCACTACTGACAACCCCTCTAGGGCATGATGCAACTGCAGGCTAAATGTCACCTCCTCCGAGGTGAACAGAGAAAGTGGCAAAGTTGAAGCCCTTCAACGACACTCCCATCACTTCAATCTATTGTAATTGGCAACACAGCACTTTTTGCAAAATGATATTTTTCTTGTTTATCTAAATTCTGTTTATGTATCTTTCTCTACTTCTTTCCCTTTCCCCCTAGAAGTAGTAGAAATTCTTGGCACACAGAGGCCACTTAAATATTTGTTGAAGGCAAGCACATCTTATTCACCACTGTATCCCTAGGCCCTGAAACAGACTTGGTATTTAATAATAATTCTATCCAATATCTACTGAGCACCTACCATATACCAAGCATTCTTTGAAGAATTTTATGTATATTATCTCATTTAGCCTTACAATAAACCTCTGAGGTAGTAGTCACAATTATTCCCATTTTTAAAATGAGGAAACTGAGGCACAGCTAGGCCAAGATCCCGTAGCTAGCAGGAAGTGGAGATGAGTTTCTAACTCAGGTGGTTTTGACCCCAGAGCTGGAACTTTTACTCTGCGTCTACATGCTTAACGAATCAATGAAAGACTGAGAGAACGACAGCTAAGCAGAGTATGGAGTTTTGAAGGCAGGGTAGGAGCAAGGTGCTAAGTTAGAGAAGAGAATCAATTCATCGCAACTGATAGAATAAAACCTTTTGGAGAAGCTGACAGCTAAGCTTCGTCTCAGGACGGGTAGGGTCGGGATCCACATGTGCATCCCAGAGTTGAGTCCGAAGTTAGAACCATGGCTAGGATGGAGAAAGGACAGGTTATGCACAGAGAAGGGCAGTGAGGTAGGAAGGAGAGGGGAGTAAGTCTGGGAGGGGAGGAGGGAGGCAGGAATCAGAGAACTTTGAATGTCATCACCATGGATGTGGCCTTGGTGGTGTGTGAACGGTGAGCTGTGGAGGGTTTCCACATGGGGGAACGCTGTGATCAGAACCTCTTGCTTCAGGCTGGATTTAGCCTTGTGTTTAAGCTGCACCTCCCATCTTATTTAATCTTCACTGTAGTCCCAAGAGGTCCAAATTACTATCTCCATTTCATAGATGACACTGTGGATGCTCAGAGAATTGAGTTTTCCTGAGTTTAACAGCTACCAAATGTTAGAACTAGGACTTGAATTCCCCTGTGCCCATGCCGTTTCCACCACCAGGTAAACATTCCCACATCTCCAGGGAGAAAGGAATGATGCCATTGTACCCACCTCAGCTTCCCAAGGGTAAAGGACAGAATTCCCTGCTTACTGTTCCTTCTCAATGTTTGAGACTGTTTCCAGGGGAGAGAGTTTCTGATGTGGAGGCAGGAGCGAGAGGATGGGGTAGTAGAGTGGGCTGGAAGAGACACAGCAAATTGTTTCTGGATGGAATTTTCCAGACAGGGCCTCAGTTGGAGAACAAATGTGCCTTCTGAATTTTCACTGTAATCATTATTGACCTTTAGTGAGATGAGCAAAATTACTCTCCTGTACCCCTCCACCCCCACCCCCTTTTGCAAAATTGTTTTCCCCGACTTTTCAAAAATGAAGTTTGGCAAGCCCAGCCCTGCTGGCCAGCCGACTGTGGGAAAACAATGCATCTCCTTATGGCCCCAACCCGAGCATTTGCAATTAATCCATTGATCTCAGTAGAAAACCCTATTGTATCAGGGCCCGCCAGGAGAAAGCTGCATCCTGCCCCTCTCCTGCCCTGCACAGAGTGTTCATTGAAGTCAGCCCCCAAATTGATGGCAGGATATGGCCCTAAAAGCCTCCAAATTATAGGGGCTCAGAAAATAACGTTGACTGGGTGGCGGAAGCTGGGGTGGGGGCTGGGAAGGTAGGGGAGAATGGGGGAGGGGGCGGGTTTCCTCTTGAATCTGTGGGGAGGAGCAGAGTAGCAGGGTCTGCCTGTGTCCAGAGCTTTGCAAACTATAAAAGGTTTCTGATTTCCCTTGACTGTTAGTTTTCCTTAGTTGGCTCTACAGTTTCAGACCCTTAGCTGTCTAGTTTACTGATTTGTTGGCCTGCTGCTGCTAAAATTGACAACAGTAATACTGGAATCTACTAAACATTGTCCAGGATCCCCCCTCTACGTCACCTTGTTTGCCTCTCAAACAACTTTGTGGTGAGCATGATAGAGATTATGAAGACTATCTCATGCTGAGTGGGTCCCACATGCCAGGTGTTTTATATATTCTTTTCCACTGAACCCTTCAAACCCTGGAAGTGAACCGAGCTGGATTACAGTGAGGTCTGGCCTGTTGAGTGGTAACTCAGTTCACCAGCATCCGAGGGGAATTAAGCGTCACTGGAAATGAGAGACGTCTTTTAAGAGCTTCTCTGAGACAGAGCTTTGTATGTGTCTGGAAGAAAGAGATAAGCTGCCTGGGTTGAGGAGTGAGCCTCACAAGCGTCTAAACTGTCTTCTGTGGTGGGGGGGTTGAGATGATCTCAGGACCTGGTTTTGCTGCGCGAGTGGAGTGGGCGATGGGATGCTGCGGTCCTGGCACACAGGCACGCTGGGAGGTGGCATCGCCCGCCTGCAGGGAGCCCCGCTTCATATACTTTAACGTAGACAACTCCCCATGGCAGACCTGCATGGCCCGCCCCTTCAGGTCTTCCCTTACCCCATACACCCTGTCTCTTCTAAATAAATGTTAGACAGATATTCAAAGAATTGTCAGCCCTCAAGGAACACCTACAGTGTCAGCCTTGGTGATGGGTATTCTTCTTTCACAGATGAGGCAATTGAGGCTGCATGCGGTGGAGTTACATACTGGTGGATACACAACTATTAGGTAGTTGATTCCAGATCAGTGAGAATATGAACACTAGGAAAAATGGGATCGTTTGAGTCTCATGCAGAGACGTATTTCCAATATCTATACACCATCTTTATTTAGTATGGTATCTGGCTTGTAGATGGTGCTGAAAAATATTTGTTACATAAACAAATAAACTGCTCTTTGATCTTTTCTAGGATAATTGGGCTCTGTTTTCTCTTTGTCCACCTGGTTACTATACTACTGTCTGGTTCTTACATTGCTCAGTAATCCTTCTACGAGGATCTTTTGATAAGATTGGCTCAAGCAGCCCCTTTAGCAGACTGGTCTCCCAGCTCCTGTCTCCCACTGGTTTCCTCCCACCACATTCCTCTCTGCCTGGGCCTCACTTGTGGCAATTCTCTTCCAATACCAAACAACAAGTAGAAGTGAAGAAGAAAGTGATGGACCCATTGAATTGGTGGAACTTACGCAGCCTGAGTTGTTAAGCCTCAGCCTGTGAGCAAGCTGCAGATCCCCAGGGCTCGATGTGAGCAGCCCTCTGATCAGTATCCAGCTGCTTCAAGGGGCTCATGCCGAAGGCTCCTTTTCCTGCTTAGAGATAGTGGCCGCAGGAGTGGGGGGTTGCCACACCTGTCAACCAGCTCCAGCCCAATCTCAGAAGAGACCAGGGACGCCAAACCGTAGGACAGAGTACTTTTTGAGTTCTCATCACAGCTCTGAGGGGTGGATATTATTGTCCCCATTGCATTGCTGAAGAAATGGAGAATCAGATGGGTTGAGTCACTTGCTCATAAATTCAGGAGCCAGGATTCAAAAGCAGGGCTTTTAGCCCAAATTCGCTTTCTTCACATTGCCTCATTTTCTCAGCACAGCTGAGGCTCCGTGGTCAGTGAGGAGCAAATCAGAGTTTCCGTCCCATTTCCCCTCAGACTTGCTCTCCCAGAGTTGCTCTGGAGATGAAACAGAACCAGGACAGTGCCATGCATTTTGTTATGTCACACCTCATTTCCCCAAGATTTCAAAAGCACGGGCCCATTTATCTAGATACTAAAATTCTCAACAGGGGTGTTAGATAGAGGCTGGACAGTGGAATGCTGTTTTGGAAAGGATGAAACAACACTGGCAGTGTTTATATTCAATTCCAGAGACCTGGTTAGAAAAATATTTTTAAAAAATGGAAGGAAGAGTAACTATGTACTCACAAAATGTGGGCTCCTCATCGTGGGGAAACTTTGCCCTTAGATTCTGTTCCCAGGAGTGGCCATGTGCAGCCCCAAACCACCGCTGGAAGATGAAAGGGAATCTTTCAAAACTTCCTCCTATTGTCTGTGCTTTCTCCCTGCTTTGTTACCACGATGTTCATTATTGGGGCTCACTAATATGGACTTTTCCCTCTTCCCCAGAAACGATTAGAGGAGCTGGCAAAACCTACCAGGAAAGAGCTGTGGCTACTCCTAAGTGAGTAACTATCACGTGTCTTGGAATGTTTTGCTGCTTCCAGTTGAAGAAGTTTGAGCTTAAAAAGGAAAACATAAGCCTCCAGCAAAGAGAACAGGCTGTCTGTCTGGCTGCAGGGGTTGGCTCAGACTCTTCAGTGAGGCCCTGGGAGAGTTGCGAATGACCGGGGAAACCACAAGACCTGAGTTCAAGTCCTGATTACACTCCTTACTGGTTGCATGACCTTGAGCAAGGTGCTTAACTTCTCTGAATTTCTCCAAGTTCATCAGTAGAGACAAGAATTCTGTCTCTTTTGTAAGCTCTTGTGAAAATTAGATGAGATAGGGGAAATGAAAGTGCCTGGCACAAGGCAGCTTTCACATATGTCATTTTCTGTCTTTCTCGCTTTTGCCCCATTCCTTCCATGGGCACAGTCTCCAGCATGGAGCTTTTCAGATGGCCAAGTAAAAGAAACAGGAACAGTCTAAACCGGAAGCTTCAAGTGCTGGCAACTTATGAGGAATTGTATACATGTTTGTATGTATGTATGTATGTTTTGGAGCAGTAATTTGCAAGAGAAGAAAAGAGTATTTCACTGAGGCTATCTGTCCATGTGGGGTTTCAGCATAGCTCTGAGTACTAATCCAAGCATGTGTAAAATAAGCCTGTCATTTATGAAGCACCTGTTCTATCCTGGGCACTGTGTGAATATTATCTTGTTTAATCCAACTACCACCATATGTAGTAGGAATTGTTATCCAAATTTCCACATAAGATATTAAAGCTCAGAGAACTGGTCGGTAGTGTAGATAAGATTTTCATTCTGTTTTTTCTGACTCCAAAGCCATTCCTACTACCGCTGAATTTCAAAAGCCCTCACATTAGTATTTAGCACGTGCAATCTTGTATTTACCCATACAGTCTGTCGAGGAGATGTCATGTGCTAGGAACCAGTTTGAATGGGGGGATTCCAAGTTGTAGAAGATAGTCTTTACCAGATAGCTAGAATTTATGAACTTCAGATATTTTTTAAATCTGTCAGTGGTCATACTAATATTTACCTGAAACTTCATTTGGGAGGATTACATGGAAAATGTATGGAAAGCTCCTCAGAATGTCTTTGACATATGGTAGGAGGTTGTGCAAGAGTCCTAAGTACTCAAACTGGGTAATTCAAGGAGAACAATTATCTAAAGAGTCACAGGCAGGGTTAGAGAAGTAAGGAAGGATGGTGCTGGATCCTAGGGCTGGCACAGAAGGGAGCTGTTGCCATCCCCAGGCCTGCAAGGGTGAGGGGAAGGAGCAGTCATGGAACAGGAGGAGGCAGCCATGCAGAGAGGAAAGCAGCTAACCGACAGAACCTGACAGAAAAGGAGCCTGGAGAAGAAATAACCCAACCTCACTCTCCTCTCAGTTTCTGGTTCCTTCTAGTGGCTCTGATTAACCAAACCCAACTGACAGCTGAAGAAGGGAGACCACTGATGTCCTCTGTAAGGTCATCCTCCTGGGGTCCAGAGCTGGATGGAGAAGTGTAAAGAGTGGATCTGGATGGGCAAATAGGATACAGTATCCAGAAGAGCATTTTGTAAATATTGAATCCAAATTCTTACCCTGAAATTGTTTATAGTCAAATAGGGAAGGTCAGACTTTGACCCACAGAACAGGGTGGGGTGAGTTGATTGCAGTGGATTTGAGCTGAACTAGATGCCACTTGATATTTGTCACAGCCTGCAGTAATTCCCCAATGTCTCACAAAGCCCAGACTCTTCAAAGCAGGCATTGAAGACCCCTACACCAGGGATCAGATAGTATGTCCTTCTCTCACCTGGTATGTGGCCCAATGGAATTGATCAATGTTGGCAGTCGCTTCATGTGTACTGTCATGCCTCTGTGCTTTGGTGGCAGTGCTTCCCCCAGCAGGCCCTGCCCTCCCACTTTTCCCATCCTTTTCCAGCACTCAATACATATTGTACCTGCTCAATGAATCCTTTCCTGCTCACTCCCACTCAGAATTTTAGCATGATTTTCCCTGTGCTGCAGTGTGGTGCTTGCTCGTCTGGGTTGAGCATACTTCATTCAACAGACCTTTCATTCAACAAACATTTACTGAATGTCTGAGTTCCTGGCACTGTGCAAAAAGTGGGCTACAAAGAGAATGAGGGTGGTTCTTCCTCTTATAAAGCTCCTATTCTTCCTGGGTTTAGAATTCTCCTTTTACTTGGCCATCTCCCCTCTAGACTGTGGGTGTCCTGAGGACAGGGAACTGCTTAATTGTCTTTGTGGTCTCAGTGCTTAGCAGCCATGTGGCACTGAAGTCTTTCAGAAAATGTGGAGCTGTAGAAGAAACAAAGAGAATGGAAGGAAGGAAGGAAAAAAGAAATGAATTAATTTATCCTACAATTATTTGCTAAGTACTAAAATGTGCCAGGCCCTGATAGACAATGAATAGCACAAGCTACACACATGCAGGTGAGTGTGCATGCGCATGTGCCACACACGTGAGGACCGAGGAATTGGTAGTGAATGTCTCCAGGATGCCCCTCTTGACAAGCTTCTGAACTGAAGCTTTCCATATCCAGATGAAAGAAGAGAAGGGAGCTGTTTAGGTGCCCAACTGAGCTTTTGAGTGTAATTAGAGGACTCTTCAAACAATTTCTGAAAGCAGGTGATTTTTGCAATCGAGGGCTTGTAGGCATATGGTATTTGGATGATATAATTTCTTTAATTGAACGTGTTATCTTAACCAGAGAGTTTTGCAAAACCCCAAAACAAAGACATCTGTTGCTGTTTTTGTTCTTTTCCCCAGCAAACAATCTGGTGGTGAAAAATAGGAATGACTAAATGGAATACCAGGGAAAATTAAAGATTTGAAAAACAAACCCTACATCTTTAAGAGGGGGCAATTAATTAAGGTACAAGGCAGGCAGCTTCTGAACAGAGTCTTCCGTGAGATCTTGGGTCATCATAACTTTACTTCACTTCTTTTTATATCGATTATTAACACAGAACCAATAAGATGAGCTTGTGGCAAATTTAGCGTATTTCTCTGTTGTCCAGGGAACCTTAACGATTGGTTCTGTAGTGCTGATGCCTTGGCTAAATCTTTAGGCCAGACCCTTTTATCCACCTGCCTGCTAGACATCTCCTGATGTCCCTTAGGCACCTCAAACTCAGCTGATTAAGTTCGATCTCATCAGTCCACTGGAACCTGCTTCTCCTCCCTAGTTTTTCATTTTGGGGAGTGTTCCACCAAGTCAGAAAACTATCAGGCTCTTTTCTTTCCTGGAGGCCCTGCACAAGCTGAAGTCAAGAACTGTTGCTTTCCCTTTGGAAAGATTCTCCACTCTGCTGCCTCTTCTTCACCCCCCCACTGCCTCAGCATCCTTCTCTCAGATTGCTGCAATGGCCTGCCTCTCTGCAGGCCTCTATCTAATCTTGACCCTGACTATCAGGAGCAGAATTCACCTCACCTGGTTCAAATGAAGAGATTTTAATAAAAGGACTACATAGAGAGGTAGGGGTAGGGTTAATGGAATGAGCTGGGGATGTTGAGGCACCCAGAGACCGAAAGCTGTCATCACCTGTAGGACTGAAGGGACAAGAGAGAGAAATAGAGGTATTGAAGCCCAGCGAGAACTGGGGAGGGGCTGCCCAGGGGGCTGTGTGGAAGCAGGGAGGGGACAGGGAAGAAATCACACAGTGCTCTCTCTGCCCACCTTCTCCCTGTGGGTACTTCCCATTAATTGTACCTAGAAGCCTAGTTCAAGGGAGCCCAGAAGATGCAGTCTGCAAGGGTCAGCCTGCTGGGGCACAGAGCAGAGCAAAAAAAGCTGAGAATGGATCTGGGGACAGGGAAGAGGAGAACAGAGAATAACCAGTCTCTCCCATCTTATCCATTCTATACTCTGGTGGCTGAGTACTAGTTCCAAAACCTTGACTAGTCTCTCCTCAGATTGAACCGAGTTAGAAACTCCACACTGCACTCAGGCTAAAATCAAAGCTCCTTAACCTGGCACTGAGTCTTCCTGGTGACCCCTGCTGACTTCCCTAGCCCATCTCTCTTCACTGCTGGTCCTTACTTGACACCCCAGTTCTACTGCACTACTCGTACTTCTAAGCCCTTGAATACAACATGCTATTCCAAATCTCCATGGCTTACTAACTGTTTCTTTCTTTCCCTGGAATCCCTCTCTCTCCCTGCCCAGACCTTCCCAACACCATCTGCCTGGTGAACTGCACGTCTTCCTTCCAAACCTAGTTCAGACATCACCTTCTCTGGGAAGACTCCTCTAACCGTCCCACTGCTCAACCCGAGTCAATCACCCCTACCTCTGAACAGTCTTTGCTATGTACACTTTCTATTTTTCTGTTGAAACACTTGTGATTTGCTCTTGAACATGTCTGTATCCCCCAGCCAGACTGGAAGCTCCCTGAAGGTGAAGACTGTGTGTTATTCCATGACAAACCCAGCTGATTGTCATAGTGTCTGGAACATTAAATCTGCTCAGTAAACATTTAAGGAAGAAAGGAAAGAAGAGAGGGAGGGAGAGAAGGAGAAAAGGAGGAAGGAAGGGAGGAAGGAAAGACATCGTTCCAACTGTTCAAGGCATTTTTAAGTAACTTGCCACCTCTGACCTTCACAAGGAGCTTAAGCGTTGGGGTGGGGATGGTTGGGGTGGGGATAAGGACACTGAGTTTCAGAAAGGGATGGGAGGAAGCTGGGGATAGGGCAGTGGGAAGAGCTTGTTATTGAGAATCAGAGGATTGGGTTTGAGCCTTAGGTCTCTAATTCACTGGGTGCGAATTCTTTGCTGAACTAAGACCTTCTCTGAACCTTGACTTCATCTCTATAAATTGGGGTAGTAATACTTACCTCCCAGAGTTGTGGGCGAGGCAACATGTGAAGATGTTTCATATACTAGACAAGTAAAATGGATATTAAGACCACTTTTCAGCACTCACACTGCCATTTTTAGTAGTTCTGATTGACTGACTGACATCTTCCAAGCTGTTCCTACTTATATGCCCAAACTAAACATAAGGCCTAGGAAGCTCTTCCCATAGTGAGAAATTGCTTCATGAATTTTTAGAGTTGTAAAGATAGGTCCAGAAAACACCTGGAGAACACCTAGCCCAATCTTTGATCTCATGCCAGGGTCACCCCCTCCAGGCTCCCCTGACAAGTGGACACAGGCTTCACATGCTAGGACCAGCTCACTCTAGTCAAGCTAGACCCTTCCATCTTTGGAAGACTCCGGCTGCCAGGCTCTTCCCATAGTGAGAAATTGCTTCATGAATTTTTAGAGTTGTAAAGATAGGTCCAGAAAACACCTGCAGAACACCTAGCCCAATCTTTGATCTCATGCCAGGGTCACCCCCTCCAGGCTCCCCTGACAAGTGGACACAGGCTTCACACGCTAGGACCAGCTCACTCTAGTCAAGCTAGACCCTTCCATCTTTGGAAGACTCCGGCTGCCAGAAACTTCTTCCTTTGAGCAGAAATCTGTCTCTTTCTGATTTTTTCATACTGGCTGTGATTCTCAGCTTGGGGACCACCCAGAAGAGGCCTCTTCTCATTCCCATGTAACAGCTCTTTTGAAGTGAAGGCAGCTCGATTGTCCCTCTGAATTGTTCCTCTTCCCTACCAAACATCTCTTGTCCCTCAGCTGCTCTTCATTAGAGTGGCTTTGTGGCCTTTTATTACTCTAAGGGTCTCATTAGAACTTTTCTCTCTGCTGGCATTTCTTACTTGAGCCCATGACAAGCCACTTGACTGCCTCATTTGACTACATTGACACCATAGCAAGCCGCCATCCATCTAAAGCAATGATCATAAGTTCTGGAGGTCCTCATATGTCCAGATAAGGAAACTGAGGCTTTGAGAGGTGGAGGTCATTTGCCCTAATCCATACAGATGGTAAATAGAGATGCAGGGATTATACCCAGAGTTGTCTGACTTCTAGAGCCCTTGTGTCATTTTGTTTGTTTGTTTGTTTTTCTTTTTCTGCCAGTGACACCTCCCTTCATTCAGGCTATGGACAAGAAGAACTGAGGGGTGCTCTGGTAAGTTTCCCCAACACAACATTAATCTCTTCAATAAGAAGATATTATTAGACTAGTTCCTAATCATTGATGGTGCCTTTCACATAGGAAGTACTTGAAAAATAATTAATATTATTATTAGGTGCTCTACAAAACTTGCCAATTGATTAATTTTCCCAGTTATTCTGAAATTTCTAGAAAATGAAGGTTTTGGAATCACGTAGATTGGTGCTACGCCAAGTGTGGTTTGCATACTGGTATCAGTCTGCAAACCGTCATAGATCCTTGCCCAGATAAGTTCAGAAATTGAAAGCAAACATTGAAACATTTTATAGCAATTTGATATTACCATGGAATCCAAGTATGTGATTTTTGCATTTTACAAATGTGTCAGTTGGCCACAGTTTGGAAATAAAAACCTGGTCCTTCACCATGGACACTTTGAGAAGTACTGATGCAGACCCTCCACCCGATGATCGACTGGTTCTGTGTCGTTTGTGTGAAAATTTGAACTTCCCTTGGATAACAGGATCAGTTCAACTCATTTTGGAAAACAATAGTCACATCAAATGTGCACTATGTGCTGTCCCAGGAGCTGGGGGGACAGTACAGATAAGCAAGGCGCTGGGTCTTCCCACAGCACTCAGCACAATAGTGTGCATTGAATAGATGCTCAGGAAATGTTGTTGAGGTTGAGTTGCTTTGATTTGAATGTACGCTTTCAGTTCTGCAGGCTACTTAATGGTGGCTGTCTACAGGAATCTTTAAGCCTGGTCAAGAATGTCTGAACTTACAGCTTACAGTCATGGGCTGTAAGCAATACAAGAGAAAGGCCCCCCTTTTGCAGATCTCCAAGTGCTCTGCAGAAACGGAAAGACTGACTGAGACCCCCAATAGTCAGTCTGCAGTATTTAGCCATGTACTTGCTTGGGTTGTTTTTGCTTGTTTGTTTTTTCTCTTTTTCATCCATGTAGTCTTACTTTGACAACAGGACTGCTTATTTTTTGAGAGTAGAGGCCATGTCTTAGACCAGATGTCCTCAAATTCAAAAACATACTTTTTTCTAATTTAATTCTGCTGAAATCTATATGGATCTTACAAGTGATATGCACATATGATGTAATTCCCTGCCCCACCCCCCAGCCTAAATAGCGGCATTTCTTAAAAAGAATGGAATCTTAGACTTTAAGGAATACTGTAATTCTGTGATACTCTAATAGCTCTCAGCACTCAGTTGGGCCCATATGGAGTGTTTCGTTACCTTTAATTTTTAGAAACATAGTTTAAATTCACTCAAGGGCAGGAGCACTGGGTGGAAACTAAAGTTTTTTGTGTCTACAGGTGACCAAACATTTGTTTGCTAATTTATCTAAATAGCAATCCTTCCTAGTTGGTAGCTTTATCGAACCAACCATGATAAGGAAAGTTAGACTCAAAGGTAGAGGCTGTTGTTTGAACAGGGTCAACAACTGGCCAGTTGCTCTTCCCACTGCACCAAACTGGTCATCTGTGTGCATTCCAAAGCCCAGCTCAAAAGCTAATCTTTCAAAAAGACTTCTCTGGTTCTCTTCTCCAGATAATGGTTGTCTTTGTCTTCTTCCCACCTCCTAACACTCTACCTGTGTCAAGTTAATGGTCTTAATGCTTTATGCCTTAAATTATGGTGTTTTATGCATGTCCTGGTTCCCACCATAGCAATAGAAGGACTAGCCTTTACTATGGGATGTTGGCAACTCATGATATTTCCTTTGCAAAATATAATTTAGGCTTTGGCTATGTGTATATGTGGATCATCTGTGACAATGAAGGGGGATTCTGGTCCCAACTGAGGTCCTATCAGTCTACACGTCCTGGAGTGATTTACTTTTAAATTCATCCCACCTTAATATGATTGTTTCCTAGAAGTAATGTGGATCCCATACAAGTTATGAGGGTTTGGAGCTATAATGGCACAAAAATTTCCTCTGAGTACCATGGAATAATATTGCTAACAGTAATAAAAGCCAACATGTCTGTAGCATATTATTAAAGAAATACTTTCACATCTAGTATGTTGTTTCATTCTTATAACAACTCTATAAATGTAGGTAACCTCATGCCCATTAGCCATAAAAGGAAACTGAGGCTAACAGTTACCCAAGGCACCCACTTATCACCAGTAAGTGGTAATGCCGAAGCTAGAATGCAGCTATCAATCTCCATATCCACATTGCTTTTAATAATATAATAAATGCTATCATGGCTATTTTTATTATTTTCATAACACTGCTCTATCCGACATACAGCAGTGTATATCTGATTACAGCAATGAACTCCCTGTTGGCCAAATATCTGATAGAAATCTGTTGTGGAGTTAGAGTTCCCCAAGTGACATCTCAGGTATGTTATTATGATTAGCAGGCAGGCAGCAGACAATCTCAGTCATGTTTGCTCTGGAGCTGAACTGAACTTCAAAGATGAAGACAGTTACCTGAGAATGATGAGGGCTGTTTGGCTGTTAGGAAGGGGCAAGTGGACAGAGCCCTCCTGGATAGGAGGGAAGCCACATGTGTTCTGATCCTGGTTCTGAAACCCACTAGGGGTGTACCCAGCACAGGCCTTGTACATGCTCAGTGTGATTGATACCTGTGAACCATGAATAGGATCCTGCCCCACTGACCCTGCCAGGTGACTGTGAGGCTCAGACAAGATGCGTTACATATGTCCAATGCTTACAAAGCACTTCTAGGGTGCATGCTATCCCTGGGCTCCTAGCTGCTCTCGACTCCTGGCACCTTCCTAACCTGGGTTCCCAGGTCTCTATTGCTTGCTAGGGAAATTGGTCTCTACAAATTGTTCCCTGTGGCGTGAGGTTACCACTGTTCATGGAGCTCGTTAGCCAGAAAAATTCCCTTGAGAACCCAAGGGTAACATGTCTTTTTTGGGTGTCTGTTTAATTCAGCTGTGTAATGAGAAACTCTATTTCACCCGTCAAAGCCCACTAGCAGCTTCTTGTTCTGTGAAGTCTCCCTCAGCCCTCAGATAAGAGTTCAGCATTCTGCACCACTTCTGTTCTTCGCACCCACCCCATTATCTTACTCCTCTTACAGTGTGGTGGGACTTGTTAACGTGGCAGTCTTCCCCTCCAAACTGAGAGCTCCTAGTGCCAGGAGCTGTGGAGTCCTCAGGGCCTAGCAGGAGGCCTTGCACAGAACTGACTTGGGATCATAAGACTTGAGTTTGAGCCCCACATGGCCAATTCACCAGCTGTGTGACTTGGGCACATAAGAATTTACCTGGGTCTGACTTCCCTTTCAGGTACAGTGGACAAAATAAAGCTTTTCTATCATGGACAAACAAGCTACAGTGTGTGGAAATGCTGAGAAACAGCAAAATTATTTGATGCAAGGTAATGCTTTACACTTCAGGAACATATAATAGGCAAGCTCTGTATAACCGGCACAGTTCTAGGCAATTCAATGGAGAAGGAGGTAAGTCTCAAAATGGTGGCCCAAGGGTGTGTCTATGTCCTACCTCTTAATTTTGATGTGAGAGTGAGGGGAATGGTTATCATTGATTATCTTAGAATGAAACATTTAGTCTATTTTTCAGTTTTCTGCTTTGAAACAACTTGACAATGTCCACACCGGTGCTTTCTCTAGTCCTGGCTCCCGTGATGGGAAACTCACACCCAGGACGGTGCGACCTATGTGGTCACACAGTCGTGTCTGGTGTAATGTGCTGCTGCTTGGAATGCTTAGTAATTCTGAACCAGGAGTCCCACATTTTCATTTTGCACTGGTGTCCACACATTAGGCTTGGGTCCTGCTTGCACTGCCTGAAGGCTGCTGCTGTGCTTTTCTATTTACTGAGCAGAAGTCTCCCTCCCTGGCGCCCATTCGTTCTGATTCTGCCTTTGAGGCCTCAGTTGGGAGAAGGATTCCTCTTGCAGCCAATGAGCTTAAGATATCTCAAGACAACTGTCCTCCTCCTCTCCTGTCCCACATCTCCTCTCTTCTCTTTTTCTTATCCATTGATTTGTGATGTCATCATTATTACGCGTTCTATTTGAATGTAAAAAGGGGCTTTTTTTCTTCTGTGTGTTATATTCCATTCATCTGCCTATGCTTTCTTATATTGGTATTACACTATTTGAATAATTATAGTCTCATGACAAATCATGAGACTATAATTATTCAAATTTATAATTTTAAAATTAGTCAGGGTAGTTCTACATTATTATCATTTGTCCAAATCAACTTTGTATTTTCTCCCTTTAGTCATCAAGATGATCTTCAGAATCATCGCATTCCTAGGATTATGTCAGGGTAGTTCTACATTATTATCATTTGTCCAAATCAGCTTTGTATTTTCTCCCTTTAGTCATCAAGATGATCTTCAGAATCATCGCATTCCTAGGATTAACCCTACTTAGTCATGGTGGATTATTCTCTCCAATGTACTATGGAATTCAATTCAGTATCATTTTATTTAGAATTTTCACAAACATTAATAAGTGAAGTTAATCTATAATTATCCTTTTTTGGTATTATCTGTCACATTTTAATGTAAAGATTTATGATAGCTTTATAAAATCCATGGATAACTTTTCATATTTCTCTATGTTGTAGAACACTTTAGGCAGCATGGAAATCTCTTTCCTTAAAGTATAAAATGATTCACCATATAAGTCCTGGAGGTTGTGAGGCTGAGGGAGAGGGTAACGCTGGAGACAGTCCTCTTGAATTGTGCCTTGGTTATCGCCATATGTGTATATACCTATATCTATATCTATATTTCTTTTTGAACCAGTTTTGTATTATATTTTCCTACAAATTACCCAAATTAATAAAACATTTTTGAAAGTTTCAGCACGTAGCTGTGTATAATATTCTTTATACATTTGTATCTTCTGTATGTATTATATTCCTTCTGCTTGTTAATTTGTTTCTTTTTTCTTGAATGGATTTGTCACAGGTTTGTAAAGATATTTTACTTTCACCCCAAAGTAACAGTCTTTGGATTTATATGTTAAGTCACTGGATATTCTATTTCTGCTTTCAAATTAATTAATTTTAGTCTTTACAGTTTCTTTTTTATTTCCCATAACTCTTTTTTTGGTGTTGAGGGTTCACTAAAAAAAAAAAAAAAAAAAAAAAAAAATTTTAGTAAAAATATTATTCATTCCATTTTCTTATTTAAAATTAATGTTATCTATGTAAAGCTTAGGTGAATATCTGAAATCTCCATTTTATTTTGCTATTTTTCAAAATTGTTTTCAGTTTTTTAATTTTAGTAAGCTCATTTTTGTTACCTCCTCACTTGGGATTGTAAGTTTTATCAATATGAAGTGATTACTGTTTCCTTTCCCCCCAATCTATTTTGTCTAACATTTAACTTCTGTTTTCTCTTTATATTTATCTGACATACTGTTGCCTCCTTATTATTTTAAACTTTCTGTGACATTTTATGTGCCTCTCTTTTATATGGACAAACCACTGGTTTCTGTTTTAAAATCTCACCCAAGAGTTTCTATCCTTTAAAAATTCATTTCTGTTTATCCATATATGTTTTACAGCTCCCCGACCACCTTGGTTAATAGTCAGGTTTATAAGAGCTTCATGTTTTTTTAAATTTTAACTTTTGTGGAACCTCATTTTATTACCTACAACTCCCCATCCACTCTTCCCTCCACTTCCAAATCTGTTTCCCCAAGGGCACCAGCAAGTTGAGGCAGAAGTAATTCAATGATTATATAAGGATAGAACTTCTCATACTTAGTTATGTAAGAAATCTAAGGAAAACAGTATGTTAATGGGATACCAAAAGGAACTTACGAATATAATGTATATTTGCATTAAAATAGACAGGAATAAAAGGTTTTTATGATGATTTAATTGTTGCAAGAAATGATCACATTTTGATTCCATTGAATAATATCAGAACTACACAGTGCTCTTATGAAAATATATGCAATGTAGATCGATAATCGTCCAAAAATCAATATACGTGGGCTGCCTTTTCATCATTTTATCATGGAATGTTCCAGATTAGTGAATCAGGAATCTCTCACGAGACCAAC